>NW_022987560.1:729796-847296 GCF_902827165.1 Trematomus bernacchii
CAAACTGAAAGATTGACAATAAAGTTGACTTTGACTTTTGAACTGTAGTTTTTACTGTTTTCAAGGTTGTGATACGGCCTGTTTACTGAATAGTGTTAGTTAGGAGTTAACGTTTCTGCTGATAGGAACTTAAGAGAACTCCCTTATGTTGATGCTGTCTTCAACTGCAAAAAGACACCATCAGACATTTTGACTATTGGGAGCTTTTGAGTTTATAATATAATTTAAGGCAAGACAAGGCAAAGTTATTTATATAGCACTGCTCCCAGACTCTGGAAAGTAAGGAAATATTAGGTTATCTGTTCCTTTTCATTTCAGATTCTGTTTTGTCTAAAATAAATGTGGTTCCCAACAAGTGGCTTTATGAGACGAATGAAAAAATGATTTTAATAGTAATCAATCCAGTAGATAAGAGCAAAAAGGCAATCAAAAAACAACAACAACTCTCAATAGGATACAACTAACATGTGTGCTGTCCCAACCCAGTCTCACGGCATTTCGTGTTATTAGTCACGAAATTAATTTAATCTATTGATTCGTGTTCACCAACACGATTTTCACCTTTTTTTCGTGTCACACAGAACGATTTTAAATGCAATGTATTTCTATTGGTAGTATGTTTCGTGCCTGCAACACGTCTTTTTGTCCGGTCGGGTCTTGGAAGACCAGAAGCTGTGTGGTTCATAAAAACATGTTCTTACTCAAGGTTCAAGGTTCTTTATTGTCAATCTGACATAGCTACAGAGTAATTATGCAGTTGAAAATCTTATGTCACAGGCTTCTCCAACAATGCAACATAATAACATAACATAATAACAATAAGAGCATGAGCAATACAAAAATAATAATAGTTATAAAAATGAAATAAAGTTATGATGTGGAATAGTGCAGTATGAGTCTATATACAAGTTATTGGAATGATATATATATATTAGGTATTAGATACATACTACTGAGTAGCAGTTGAATGTTTGAAGTTGTTTCAACAGTTCAATTTTTAAACAGTCTCACTGCCCGCGGGAAGAAACTGTCTCCGAATCTTCTTGTCCTTGCCAGGATGCTGCGGTAACGTCTGCCAGACGGCAACAGAAAGAACAGTTTGTGGCTGGGGTGATGGGGGTCTTTGATAATCCGTAGTGATTTCTTCCTGAGCCGCTGGGAGTAAAGGTCCTCCATGGATGGCAGCTCCGTCCTGGTGATGTGCTGTGCAGTTTTCACCACCCTCTGTAAAGCCTTACGATCGAGGTCGGTGCAGCTGCCGTACCAGGCCGTCATGCTGCCAGTGAGGATACTCTCTATGGTGCACCTGTAGAAGTTGCAGAGTATCCTGGAATCCATTTTGAACCTCCTCAACCTGCGGAGGAAGAAGAGCCGCTGTCGAGCTTTCTTAGTGATGGTGGTGGTGTGAAGAGACCATGTCAGGTCCTCAGTGATGTGGACCCCAAGGAACCTGAAGCTTTTGACTCTCTCCACCGTAGTCCCATTGATGGCGATGGGGGCGTGTCCCTCTCCCTGCTGCTTCCTGTAGTCCACAATCAGCTCCTTTGTTTTGCTGATGTTGAGATGGAGGTTGTTCTCCTGGCACCAAGATGTCAGGTTTTCGACCTCCTCTCTGTACGCCGTCTCGTCATCGTCTGTGATCTGGCCGATGACGGTCGTGTCATCAGCAAACTTCACGATGGTGTTGGAGCTGTGTGTGGCCACGCAGTCGTGGGTGAACAGGGAGTAGAGGAGAGGGCTGAGCACGCAGCCTTGAGGGGCACCGGTGTTGAGAATCAGGGTGGAGGATGTGATGTTTCCCACCCGCACTGCCTGGGGTCTGCCCGTCAGGAAGTTCAGGATCCAGTCACAGAGGGCGCTGTTGAGCCCGAGGTCTCTGAGCTTGATGGCCAGCTTGGAGGGCACAATGGTGTTGAATGCTGAACTGTAGTCAATGAACAGCATTCTCACATATGTGTTCCTGTTCTTCGGGTCCAGGTGTGAGAGGGCAGTGTGGAGGGTGAGGGCTATGGCGTCGTCTGTGGACCTGTTTGCTCTGTAGGCAAACTGCAGGGGGTCCAGAGATTCAGGGAGGGAGGAGGTGATGAATAATTTGACTAACCGCTCAAAGCACTTCATTATGATGGAGGTGAGTGCTACTGGGCGGTAGTCGTTGGGGCAGGTGATTATTGTCTTTTTCGGGACAGGAACGATAGTGGAATGTTTGAAGCATGTGGGGACTACAGACTGCAGCAGGGACCTGTTGAAGATGTCTGTGAACACCTCTGCCAGCTGAACTGCACACACCCTGAGAACACGGCCAGGGATGCCATCAGGTCCAGGAGCCTTGTGTGGGTTAACCCTTTTAAAGGATTTACACACATCTGCCCTGTTTAAAACAAAAGGGCAGTGTAGCTCCTGGTCCCTCTGTACCTCCACAGCCTGGCTGCTCTCAAAGCGTGCAAAAAAAACTGTTTAGCTCATCTGGGAGAGATGCGCACGCAGACACTCCCGCAGCACCCCCCGCTGCTCCTTTGTAGTCAGTCATTGTCCTTAGTCCCGCCCACATATTCCTAGTGTTACAGCCTTTGAAGTCAGATTCCACCTTGTCTTTGTACTGTCTCTTTGCATTTTTAATTGCTCTCCGGAGATCATACCTAGACTTCCTGTACTCCTCCAAATCTCCCGCTGTGTGCGCGAGAGTGCGCGCTTTCAGTTTGCCGCGCACCTCACCGTTTACCCAGGGCTTTTGATTTGGGAATGTCCATACAGAAACCTTCGGTACCACGTCATCGATGCATTTCCCAATGTAGCAGATGACAGTGTCCGTGTGTGTGTTGATGTTATTGTCCTCAAACACACTCCAATCCGTAGATGCAAAGCAATCCTGCAGTGCTGAATCTGACTCCTCGCTCCATCGTTGTACTGTCCTTGTTATCGGTCTGTCCCTTTTAAGTTTCTGCTTGTACGCAGGCAACAACAGTAGTGAGATATGGTCTGATTTGCCGAAGGGAGGGCGAGGGAGAGCCTTATATCCATTCCGGAAAGGGGAATAAACATGGTCCAGTATGTTTCCCCCGCGCGTCGGGAAGTTGATGTGTTGGTAATATTTTGGCAAAACCTTCTTCATGTTGGCGGTGTTGAAATCTCCGGCCACAACGAACGCCGCATCTGGCCGTGAAGTCTCGGTTTTATCAATAAACCCAAACAGCTGATCGAGTGCCGTGTTGTTGTCGGCGAGTGGCTGCGGCGGGATATACACTGCTGTTATCACAACAGATGCGAATTCCCTCGGCAGATGGAAGGCCCGACATGAGATCATGAGGTGCTCTAGCTGTGCGGAACAGTCCGATGAAATAATCTTCACATCTGAGCACCAGTTGTTGTTAGTCATTACACACACACCGCCTCCCTTACTTTTCCCCGAGTTAGCAGTCCGGTCCTGACGAAAAATAGAGAATCCGTCAGGGACAATAGCGGAGTCCGGGATAGCGGGGTTGAGCCAAGTCTCAGTGAGAACTAACACGTTACAGTTCTTAATGTCCCGTTGAAAAGCAATCCGGCTTCTGAGTTCATCTAGCTTATTTTCAATGGATTGAACATTAGCCAGAAGAATACTCGGAAGAGGGGGCCGATTCTCTCGTTTTCTCAGTCTGACCAGCAACCCGGCCCGGCATCCCCACTTTGTCTTCTTCTTGCGTCTCTCAGGTAGAACAGCAACAGGTAGCCATGGTGAATCTCCATTGTTTGTCGGAGGGTTAATATTGTCCACGAAGTTTCGCAATTGGAAAAGTTCCTCTCTGCTATATTGTATGGCAGAGTAGGTGCGGTCGGCTAGCATGTTGCGAACCATGTTAAAAGTAAAACGGCAAAAGTAAAAGAAATATGTACAAAATACGAAAATGGGCAAAGTTGGAGAGGAGCACAAAGACGATGCGGCCATCTTCACCGGCGCATCTTCTCAATATCTTACCCTAAGCCTAACCCTATCCCTTTTATTTTAAATTGTATAATGTGTGAGTTTTTTTGCCGTCAGTGAGGAAAAGAAATGGCTCAGAGCCTCAGAATACTGACATCTGTATTTTATGTCATCTTTTTTTCCTTCTAATTTGTTATTATTTGGTGCAGGCACGAAACATACTACCAATATAAATACATTGCTTCTAAAATCGTTCTGTGTCAGAATACTTAAATCAATTTTTTTGAATGTGTTTTTCCTTCTAATTTGTTATTATTTACATTGCTTTTAAAATCGTTCTGTGTGACACGAAAAAATGGCGAAATCGTGTTGGTGAACACGAATCAATAGATTAATTTCGTGACTATAACACGAAATGCCGTGAGACTGTGTTGGCTGTCCATAATTGGTACTGATACTGCTGAACAAACTGTGTAAGTATTGTGTAGGTAAACGTTTGCTATATCGAAAAATTGTATGGAAAAATCCCATGGTATTTTTTGCCTACAGAACTAGCGCAATGCTAATTTCCAGTTTAGCTAACAACGTCATGCCTGCAGCGCTATAGAAGGTATTCTTTGCTATGTGTGTGTAATGCAGTACATTGTAAAGCTGTCCATCGTTGATACTGATGCTGCTGAACAAAAATCTGTAAGTATTGTGAAAATAACGTATGTTGAATTTGACAGAAAAATCGGGGGGTTTTGTCGAGAGAACTAGCGCAATGCTAATTTCCAGTTTAGCTAGCCTCAGAAGGTATTCGTTGCTGTGTGTGTAATACATGCATTGTGCAGCTGTTCATAACTGATACTGTGAGTGCCTCTTCTTGCAGGTTTTACACCCCATGCTATATTTCACCTTGTTTGTTTTACAGAGCCTCACACATAGAGAACACATAGAGAACACATGGAGAACACATAGAGAACACATGCTAACACTGTGTGGTAGCAGGACCTCACATACAGTACAGGCAGAAAGATTTAGTGTGCAGCTCTAATTTGAATCGCCTGCCATCGTTATTCATGCAGTCGATCTGATTAGGTCCGGGTTTCTAGGAGGCACATTGTCCATTTCATTAAAAGCGTGGCGATTAACTTTGTGAGGCTGGATCTGGACGGACAGTGAGCAGACCTTCGGAGCGCTATTACTGGGAGCAAAACCCCATTATTCGCCTCGTTTCTGTTCCCAATGGAATAACGTCATCCCCACGACATAAAACATGTCCCCTGAGAGCCACTGGAGTAATGAATAATCCTGACTTCTCCATTGTGTGTGTTCCAACAGCTGGAAAAGGTATGGTGCAGTCCTGATTCACGACTCATGTTTAATTCGCAGTTTTCACTGAGCAGATTTATTTAGATTTAGAATCGGCCCTCAGCTAATTAAAAAAGTATAGTGAAATATTGCCCACAAATTAAAGGTCACCTATTATGCAAAATCCTCTTCTTCATGTCTCTTCTACATCAACATGTGTCCCCTCTTCTTCATGTCTCTTCTACATCAACATGTGTCCCCTCTTCTTCATGTCTCTTCTACATCAACATGTGTCCCCTCTTCTTCATGTCTCTTCTACATCAACATGTGTCCCCTCTTCTTCATGTCTCTTCTACATCAACATGTGTCCCCTCTTCTTCATGTCTCTTCTACATCAACATGTGTCCCCTCTTCTTCATGTCTCTTCTACATCAACATGTGTCCCCTCTTCTTCATGTCTCTTCTACATCAACATGTGTCCCCTCTTCTTCATGTCTCCTCTACATCAACATGTGTCCCCTCTTCTTCATGTCTCTTCTACATCAACATGTGTCACCTCTTCTTCATGTCTCTTCTACATCAACATGTATCCCCTCTTCTTCATGTCTCTTCTTCATCAACATGTGTCCCCTCTTCTTCATGTCTCTTCTACATCAACATGTGTCCCCTCTTCTTCATGTCTCTTCTACATCAGCATGTGTCCCCTCTTCTTCATGTCTCTTCTACATCAATATGTGTCCCCTCTTCTTCATGTCTCTTTTACATCAACATGTGTCCCCTCTTCTTCATGTCTCTTCTTCATCAACATGTGTCCCCTCTTCTTCATGTCTCTTCTACATCAACATGTGTCCCCTCTTCTTCATGTCTCTTCTACATCAACATGTGTCCCCTCTTCTTCATGTCTCTTCTACATCAACATGTGTCCCCTCTTCTTCATGTCTCTTCTACATCAGCATGTGTCCCCTCTTCTTCATGTCTCTTCTACATCAATATGTGTCCCCTCTTCTTCATGTCTCTTCTACATCAACATGTGTCCCCTCTTCTTCATGTCTCTTCTTCATCAACATGTGTCCCCTCTTCTTCATGTCTCTTCTACATCAACATGTGTCCCCTCTTCTTCATGTCTCTTCTACATCAACATGTGTCCCCTCTTCTCCATGTCTCTTCTACATCAACATGTGTCCCCTCTTCTTCATGTCTCTTCTACATCAACATGTGTCCCCTCTTCTTCATGTCTCTTCTACATCAACATGTGTCCCCTCTTCTTCATGTCTCTTCTACATCAACATGTGTCCCCTCTTCTTCATGTCTCTTCTTCATCAACATGTGTCCCCTTTGTGTAAAGAGACTCTGAAAGTTTCAGGAACAAAGATTCTCTCTCTTTTTGTCCTGATCCATTTCTATAAAAACCTGTCTGAAAATGAGCTGATCAGATTTTGGCCACTTTATGATGTCATAACGATGTTTTGTCTTGTGTAACCATTAGCCAATCACCAACCAAGGTAACCTCTGTATGTGGCCCTCGTTGAAAAAAGTTTGGACCCCCCTGCTCTGGAGTAATGAATAATCCTGATTCCTCCATTGTGTGTGTTCCTCCACCATCTCTCTGTGTGACTTACAGCCACAGCTGGGCAAGGTATGGTGCAGCCCTGATTCACGACTCATGTTTAATTTGCAGTTTTCCCCGAGCAGATTTACACCTTTTCCCCATTCAGCTCCCCACTTCATGCTGGCGGGGCGTACATTAAAAGTCTCAGAGCTCCAACTACACACACTGTTTCACTCGTATATCTGACTCTCGCCTGCATGTGTTCCCATTTATCCAAAGTGGGAGATCACTGCCAGGCGGGGCTCTATGCTGTGATAAAGCCCAAAAGGAAATGCAATCATCCAATATGTTACATTTAGATATGGAGTTTCCAAAGCCCTGTCGTGCTATAGGATCAAGTTCTTAATCTTTTACTGTAAGGGAGGTTGATATCATAGTTATTTAGCCAGTAAGATCCCATTGAGATACAATATCTCTTCCTAGTGTCACATTAAAACTGTTTCACAAGCTAGAACACATTTATAATAAATAAGAGTATATTTTCTTTATAGAGCGCTACTAAAAGGTAGTCAAAGACAGTATAAATGTGCAGATTAAAATCCATAAGAATCCTAAAAAGAGCAACACATTTCACACCACAAGAAAGATCTTGATCCGTCCACACACATTTCTTCGGGCATTTGTACGTTTTCTGATTGAATGTCAACACTTTCGCAAGTTAGCAATGCACAGAGCAAGAGATGTAGTTAAAAATATTGAGCAGCAAACATTAGTTTAAGTTCATTTGTATAATACAGACCATAACAAGCAACAAAGTCACACAGCTGGGACTGTTTTTTGACGTTCTGTGATTATAAAGTTGGCCATCTGTCTCTCTCTGATGTTGGAAACTTAACTCAAATGTAAGTTGTATCGGTGTATTTTAATGTGATCACATGATTCCTTCCGATATGACGAGGTAAGATTGCCCCAATTGTCCCAGCTGTGTGCGTCACTTTTTAGTGTCCCCTGGTCTCCCAGCTGTGTGAGTCACTCTTTAGTGTCCCCTGGTCTCCCAGCTGTGTGCATCACTTTTTAGTGTCCCCTGGTCTCCCAGCTGTGTGCGTCACTTTTTAGTGTCCCCTGGTCTCCCAGCTGTGTGAGTCACTCTTTAGTGTCCCCTGGTCTCCCAGCTGTGTGCGTCACTCTTTAGTGTCCCCTGGTCTCCCAGCTGTGTGCGTCACTCTTTAGTGTCCCCTGGTCTCCCAGCTGTGTGAGTCACTCTTTAGTGTCCCCTGGTCTCCCAGCTGTGTGCGTCACTCTTTAGTGTCCCCTGGTCTCCCAGCTGTGTGCATCACTCTTTAGTGTCCCCTGGTCTCCCAGCTGTGTGCGTCACTCTTTAGTGTCCCCTGGTCTCCGTTGTGTTTTGAGCTTCTTGCAGCGTTTTGTATTTGCAGGGTTTGGTTTCTGCAGCTAAAAGTAATGTAAATAAAAGTTTACAGTGATACATGAATGAAAGTTACAGTGCAGTGTGAGATATGAATATATCAATTAAAAGCAGCGGCAAAAAGAAAAGTCTTTAGCCTGGATTTAAAAGTAGTGAGAGTTGCAGCGGACCGGCAGGTTTCTGGGAGTTTGTTCCAGATGTTTGGAGCATAATAACTGAACTTCTCCAGGTTTAGTTCTGACTCTGGGGACAGGAAGCAGACCTGAAGACCTGAGAGATCTGGATGGCTCATAATTTAGCAGGAGATCAGAGTTAAGGTATTCCTCCCATGATTTAATGTATTTGTATTGTGAGTCAGGGGAACTTTGTAGTCCCTTGTAGGCAGAAAAGTTGTCGAGGGCAGCACCTTAAAGTAAAGATGTGTGTGTGTGTGAGAACAGAAAGTCGGTGTTCTCCCACAGCTTCTTCTTGTAATCCCTCCCGTCCTCAGAGGTCAGGGCCGTGTTGGGAGAAATTCCTGACATAACCACACTTCCAGCCCATTAAAGCTTCGCTGAACACACACAGAGAGTTTTCTCTCCGTCACGGTGCTACCGCAGAGGATCCCCATCCAGACCAAATGATTAGGATGGAGTCTGGGGTTAAACCACCTGAATCAGTTTACACAGCTTTGCCCTTATCATAACACACCCTCCCACTGAGTCAGTAACCACAGGCTGATGGAGGTCAAACATGGGACAGGAAGTCAAGATTAATCCCTTCCCAAAACTCAATACTTACTGTAAGTAATGGTAAGTACATTAGTATTCATATGGCAGGCAGAGAACCAACGACAAAAAGAACGGCTCTCACCAAGTACGACTCGGTTCCCTTCGTTCGTACCAAAGAGCCGTTCAAAAGAATCGGATCATTCGCGAACGTAACATCACTATCAGCTAAGCCACAAATCAATATGCTATATCATGAAACTTGCCTTAACTAATACCTTCAATAGCAAAGCTAACAGTATGAAAGCTAACGGCTAATTGGTTATGCTAATCGCTAACCGCTAATAGCATTAGAGATCATTTTTACACACTTTAACAATTAGTTACAGTACAAAACAATGCTCAAACTCATATTTACCTCTTCTAGATCATTAAAGTCGAAACCATGGGATGACTGGTAGTCAATCAAGAAGTTATTAACTTTATTGCTCTCTCTTAATCTCTCTGAAGCTAACACTCATGTGTGCTCTCAAACATGGGACAGGAAGTCAAGATTAATCCCATCCCAAAACTCAATACTTACCATTACTGTAAGGTAAACATTAGTATTTCAACATTTTCTGCAACTGCTTCCCCTCAGTGAAAGTTGTACCTACTGCTTAAAGTTCTTTGGTAACTGTTTTTCAAGTTATATCTCAGTAAAGTTAGGTTTCAATCTGTTTTAAGTGATATCTCATTGCGCTGGTGCTTCTAATCTGCACTTTACCTTTTGTAGAACCTCTTCTGACATGTTTACCTGAAGCATTTCCATGCTAAGGGTTAAGTGTCCGCAGGTACAGTCGGGCTCTTTCCATGTGTTCATCAAACCAAGGTGAAAAAGGCTAATGCTTAAATTGAAATTCAACATTTGGGAAATCAGCTAATTTGAGTTAAATTAACAGATCGATACCCCCCCAACAAAATTAAGATAATGCAACAGCAAATGTCGTAAAACAATGAAATAAAATCTGAGGAGAGGCAGGGGGCTTCAACCTGAAACAAAACATTTTTAAAGTGTCCTCTCCTGCTGATGTTCAGGTGTATATCAGAATGTAGTCTCGACTTTAAAGAGTCCTCTCCTGCTGATGTTCAGGTGTATATCAGTATGTAGTGTCTCTACTTTAAAGAGTCCTCTCCTGCTGATGTTCAGGTGTATATCAGTATGTAGTGTCTCTACTTTAAAGAGTCCTCTCCTGCTGATGTTCAGGTGTATATCAGTATGTAGTGTCTCTAGTTTAAAGAGTCCTCTCCTGCTGATGTTCATGTGTATATCAGTATGTAGTGTCTCTACTTTAAAGAGTCCTCTCCTGCTGATGTTCAGGTGTATATCAGTATGTAGTGTCTCTACTTTAAAGAGTCCTCTCCTGCTGATGTTCAGGTGTATATCAGTATGTAGTGTCTCTACTTTAAAGAGTCCTCTCCTGCTGATGTTCAGGTGTATATCAGTATGTTGTGTCTCTACTTTAAAGAGTCCTCTCCTGCTGATGTTCAGGTGTATATCAGTATGTAGTGTCTCTACTTTAAAGAGTCCTCTCCTGCTGATGTTCAGGTGTATATCAGTATGTTGTGTCTCTACTTTAAAGAGTCCTCTCCTGCTGATGTTCAGGTGTATATCAGTAGTGTCTCTACTTTAAAGAGTCCTCTCCTGCTGATGTTCAGGTGTATATCAGTATGTAGTGTCTCTAGTTTAAAGAGTCCTCTCCTGCTGATGTTCAGGTGTATATCAGTATGTAGTGTATCTACTTTAAAGAGTCCTCTCCTGCTGATGTTCAGGTGTATATCAGTATGTAGTGTCTCTACTTTAAAGAGTCCTCTCCTGCTAAGTTATTATAATTGGGGTTTAAAAGTCAAAAATCTATGTGATTTTTTTTCCTTCTCTATTTATTTCCTTCACCATTTATTTTAATATTTAGACAACAGCATCCTGTGGTTGTATGACGATAACAGGCTCTACTGTCTGTTGGAATAAAACCAACAAATGATCAGAAATGATGATGAGAAGAAGCTAACCAGTCCAAAGGTCGTCCAAGTGTCAATTTATGAACTTTTGTCTCTGCTAAACATGAACCAACACATTTGAGTCGTGCAATGTACAAGACGTATTACAAAAGAGCTTCCCCATGATCTCCTCTGTGATATTTGGCTTCAGCAGTCAGGTGTTTTCTAAGATAAGAGAGGCATGCAATCATATATGTAAAGCTCCCTTAGTGTCCAAGCAACAGCACTACAGTACAAAACAACACAGAAAAGCAGAAACATATCAAGTTTTACGAGAATGTTTTTGCTTTATTCCCTGTCAGTGTTTTATTGACAGTTGCTAATGGTGGTCCAAGACTATTCATTCAGAATAAATCACACAAATGAACAAGAGTCCCAGAGATCTATTTATCTTCTGAGTGCACCGGAAAGTACATTATCTTCTTGCAACATGAGTTCACGATAATTGTGTAACTTTTATCAGGCAAGGGAGATTTCAATACATCGTCCAACAGTCTGAATAAGACTGGAAAATGTTACTTGTCATATGATGATGGACTAAAAGGACAAAAAGCATTAAGAGGAAATAAATTAGTCACAGATATTTTTTTCTAAATGCATTTTCTTAAAAAGATGTCTCTGGTCTGCAGGTGTTTCTCTGATTTCATATTAATAAATGCCAACAATTACAAAAAGGTACATGCAGTGTCGTATCTATTACCACTGTGTAATGTCTGCAGAGTATAAGACTTGTTTTCTTACTTGACTGACAGTTGGAAGAAATGAGGTGTTTGAAAGATGGTTTGAACGTCTATATGTGGTTAAAGTTAGAATAAAAACATGCAATTTAAAAAAAAACTGTTAAAGTAGAGGGCTTAAAGACTTCAGTATGTTAAAGACGACTTCTGGAATACTTTCTCAGTTCCGTGCGAGTGAAGGTCGTGCAGTGGGAGGATTCATCACGAAAGATTGCAGCATTGCTTCTTTGGGGCAGTGCCATGTTTGATCATCTACACTTGATCCAAAACATGCAGAAGGTCACGCTCTGAAATACTTGTGTGGGTCAGTCATCTCAAAAGGGTGTACTTTAAAGTGTCTGGAGGGAACACAGGGATTTTAGCCTTTGCAGACCATTTACATGCACTAAAACCTGTATAACACACTACAGGAAAGGGAAAATCCCAAGAAGCAGAATAAGGAATTTAAGGAATGCACGTCTCATCCCTCCTCCTGCCAGTCAGGGTCATATCATTCCACGTTGTAAGATGCTGAACCTCCACTTGTATGGACTCGTCTGTAAGAGAAGACCTCAGAGATAACGCTAATGTCTTCAAAACACTCAACACAGATAGTATCATCAAGGATTTCACTCTTTCTAGGAACGTAAACACAGTTTGAAGTTCTCCTGCTGTCATATGAGTCCTGCTGATGGGGCTTTGTTGACAAAAGGTAATTGGGTCCTGCAATAAAGGTACTTGAAGGTCTGAGATTATATCACCAAAACGTAAGAAAGCGGTTGAAGGGCGGCTCTTGGAAATGCTTTACTGCTATCAGTGTATTTGTGTAAGATAGTTAGGGTTAGCATGACTTATGTTAGATAAGATGTTGTTGGAAAGCTACAAAATGGCGTCTTATTCTCACTTATTACACATTTTCAAAGGAGGTAGGAGAAAACTGGTCTAAACTAACAAACTAAAACGACAAATTGGACGACATCGCCTCCATTCTTGTCCGTTCCAGTGAGTGAGTCAATGATTGCAAGCTAGTGAGTAGCTTCCTCATTTGTAAACATGTAAACAAGCAACTGGGACTCTCGCAAACAATGTGTGTGACTTTATGATCATGTCTCTTTAAGGACAGGGACATACAAAGAGGGATCCTAGAAAATAGAGCAACAAGTTGATAAGAGGCAAGGCACATTTCTGCTCATATTTTTGTCAAATGCTAGCGTCAGTCGTTCATCGCCTGGAATCCAATACAATGCATTGTAATGTAAAGCAATTTAATGTCAAAATAATGAAAAAATAACAAGCGCAAAGACAAGCCGCACTCAGTGGACTTCACGGTACAATTATTTGTGTTAAAAAGTAATTTTTTTGGCAGAATGGTCTAGAACAGGGGTGTCAAACTCAATTTCATCTCGGGCCACATCAGCATTATGGTTGCACTCAAAGGGCCAGTTTTATATATAAGACTATATAAATATACATATATAAATATTTAATATATAAAATAATGTATTATATGATTGCCTCTGCATTGGATTATTATCAGATAGGGTAATAACTTCATTAACTACGTTTCAAAGCAGAAGTCTAGGACAAATAATTGCAAGTCTCTTCAGTGAGAATGTCACAAAATGATTTAAAAAGAAAACCCAAATTCTGAAAAGAAAAGTCAAAATCAATGAAAAGAAATGGAAATTCGAAAAAAAAGTAACATTTTGAGAAAAAAGTCACATTTGAGATGCATTGTGGGACATGTAGTTTATGGGCAACGTGCTTCTGTAAAGCGGCATGTAACCGTATAATAAACATATTATATTCTTTGCAAGCTCTTGTGGGGCCACATGAAGTGAAGTCACGGGCCGGATTTGGCCCCCGGGCCTTGAGTTTGACACCCCTGGTCTAGAAAGTCATGTGTCAATCCTCATTAAAGTGCTATTATAACTATAATCCACTGCGTTTTGGTTCACTTCCACATTATGTTCTCAATGCCGTTGAACCGCAGTTGGTTACAATTGGAAACGGTCCTAAAACCTCCAAAGCAACGCTCTCTAATTGGTTGTTTTTGTCTGTAAATTTACGATTACTTGGTTGAAATTTGCCCCAACGAACCAGAACAGATTTAGATGAAAACAGACGTTATGTTGCCCTGTGAGAGCTCCCTCATTGCACTGGGAAATGTAGTTGTTACGTTAGCTGATTAGGAGCAATTAGCTGACGAGGACTCAGTTGTTCATTCTGTATTCAAACAGGCTTAAGGTACTAGAAAAAATAAAAGTTTAAAACCCCTTCTCTATTTGGAAAAGAAGGAGGAATATCTAGGCTTTTATGTGTTCAAGAATTGGGCAGTTTCATCCATGAACGACACGTATTTAGATGCAATACAGAGTGTGGCCAAAGCCATCAATAAAAAACGAATTTCTTCCATCCTGCTTATAACGAAATAGATAAACATCAAATAAGAAGTAGACTCTCCTGCGTGGGAACAGGAGAAACCGTGGCCTGTGTGGTCGTCGTAACGAAGCTGCGGTTCTTTTATAATGTTGCTTTATATATTTTATGAATTTGATTCTGCAGGGAACGGAGCCAAAGGGGACCGTGCAGTTTAATTTGATGTGCTAGACTATGTTACCCTGCCTGTATACAGTGTGTGTGTAAGTGAGCGCATGTGTATTGCTAACATGATTCATTTGTGGTGAACAAAACCAGCTGTTTCTACTGAGTGGTGGCCAAGAACCCCCCCATGTGTTCAGAGTTACCTAACATCGCCTGACCAGAGTCTGACCACTGCGCTGAGGGGACTATCGGTCAGATCCCATCCCTCAACAATCGAATAACTTCCAGGAAATCATCTGGAAATCAAGTAATGCAACTGGAAATCAATTCACCTTGAATCAGATATCATATTCAGGAATTGAAGAAAATCCCCCGGGGTGTTTGTAGACAAATAGGGACTTTTGTCAGGCTCTTCTCATGCTGTGTTTGTTGCTATACTTATAACGTAATGCACGGTAAGTTTGTGCTTTTATCCTACTAATCAATCAGTCTGTTGTAGAGGTGATTTTGTACGAGCAAAGAGTGATGAAGTCTGTGAAGGGGAATGGGTGCGTTAAAAAAGAAATTGTCACGAAATTTCGGAACTTCCGTAACACCACAAACATTGACTTAGGTTTCTTGTAACTTCACTACTTTTGTGGTTATTTTTTCTTACCAAAACCACCAACGTATTTGTATGGATATAACCTTACTGTATTTGTCACAAAACTTAAACTAAGCCTAACTCTAACCAATAAGTCAATAACACCACTCCTGTAGTTATTCTGTAGTAAGGGTGGTGGTGGCGAAGTTGATAGGGACTTGGCTTGGCATCTGGAAAGTCACCAGTTCGAGTCCCGGCAAGACCAAGTGCTACCGAGGTGTCCGTGAGCAAGGCACCCTACACTGCTCCCTGGGCGCCGTCCACGGCAGCACACTGCATCCTAACACTAGGATGGGTCAAATGCAGAGGAACAATTTCGTTACATAGTACCTGTACTATGAAATGACAATAAGAGCAATTTATTAATTTATTTATTCTAACCTGAATGACATTGACTTATTTGACACATAACTTCCCCGATTCGAGGTTATTTTGACCCAAAACCACTAGGTTTTCTTGTTTGTCACAAAACTAACCCCAACCCTAACCCTAACCAATAAATCAATGAGGCCACTCCTGTAGTTATTCTAACCCGAACGACAATTACTTATTTGACACATAGCTTCCCCACTTTCAAGGTTATTTTGACCCAAAACCACAAAGTCTTCCTAAACCGAACAACGTAGTTTTGTTGCATTAACCTAACTTTGTTTGTCACGAAACTAACCCTAACCCTAACCAATAGGTAAATAACGCCACTCCTGTAGTAATTCTAACCTGAATGACATTGACTTATTAAACCACAATGGTTTAATTTATTGGAAACCACCTAAACCTTACAGAGGACTTTTGTGGCTTTTACCCAACTACTGCAAGCTTTCCTGCAAATAGGTTTATTTTTGAAAAGACTGTATGCATGTAACGGGCGGACACTGACATGTGTTTCTGAACATTCATAGAAGAAGTCCTACGAACCTTTGCGTGTGAGGAATAATAATACATCAACCTATTTATGCCTTATTTTAAATCTCATATGAAGTTAATAACATACTAAACATTACTGAAAGTGCTTACAGCTCTATGTCTGATGTCCTTTTAGTTTATCAAAGGATTACTAGTTTCTGAGAAGGTCCTGTTCAGCAATACCGTCCAATTTGGCTCAGATTTCATTCAATTACTCATTTCAGGTTGGCCCTAATTTGTATTAATGTTTTTTTATATTAAGCATATGTCAACCAGAGGAATAAAGACACATCATTTGGTTAGCTGTCCAGTGCATTTTCATTTAAAGTAAAATAAGACCTGTGAAAAGAAATAAAGAACCTTCTTTTCAACACCAATAAAAATACAATAACATGAACTGCACAGTCAACAGGGCTCGCATGAGTTCATTTAGGATAACGTGCATGTTGCAATTCATCATTATAATATGAAAATACAAGTTCTGTACATGATGTGCCGGGTTCAGAATGTTCAGGCCAGCTTTAAGAGCCGGTGGCAGCTCCAGTAATCAGGCTCTGATTGCATGTATGATTAGAAAAACAGAAATAATGAGCGGGTAATTATGTAAAGAAAGCTTACCTCTGCTCTGGGTTTCCTTTCTTCTATTTTTAAATCCTCCTTCTTTTGCCTTTAGCCTATTTTTCACAACTTGATAGATTAGTGTGTTAGGATTTTCAAATCTTTGCATTTTGAAACGGTCATTACTGGACAAAGGTGGGAAGTAACTGAGCAGATTTACTCAATTACTTAAGTAACATTCTGAGGTACTTGTACTTTACTTTAGTATTTCCAATGTACTTCTTCTCCTCTACAGTTCAGAGGTAAATGGTGTACTTTCACTCCACTACATGTATTTAATACCTTTAGTTACTTCACAGATCTGGATGAATGATGTGAAATATAATCAAGTGTTAAATCAGACTTTAGTTCCACCTGGAGTAAATTCACAAGCTACCCTGCAGTATACAAAGTCATTCAAACTAGCTGCACCTTTACCAGCTTTGAGAACACTTTCATGATCAATCATTATAAAACATATCATATATATTATTCTGAAATGGACCAATCTGCACAATGACTACTTTTACTGTTGTTACTTTAACTATATTTTGATGATAATACTTTTCTACTTTTACTTGAGGAACATTTTGAATGCAGGACTTTTACTGTAACAGAGTATTCCTACACTCTGGTACTTCTACTTTTACTCAAGTACACGATCTGAGTACTTCTACTTTTACTAAAGTACAAGACCTGAGTACTTCTACTTTTACTCAAGTACAAGATCTGAGTACTTCTACTTTTACTCAAGTACAAGACCTGAGTACTTCTACTTTTACTCAAGTACAAGATCTGAGTACTTCTACTTTTACTCAAGTACAAGACCTGAGTACTTCTACTTTTACTCAAGTACAAGATCTGAGTACTTCTACTTTAACTCAAGTACAAGACCTGAGTACTTCTACTTTTACTCAAGTACAAGACCTGAGTACTTCTACTTTTACTCAAGTACAAGATCTGAGTACTTCTACTTTAACTCAAGTACAAGACCTGAGTACTTCTACTTTTACTCAAGAACAAGACCTGAGTACTTCTACTTTTACTCAAGTACAAGATCTGAGTACTTCTACCTTTACTCAAGTACAAGATCTGAGTACTTCTACCTTTACTCAAGTACAAGATCTGAGTACTTCTACTTTAACTCAAGTACAAGACCTGAGTACTTCTACTTTTACTCAAGTACAAGACCTGAGTACTTCTACTTTTACTCAAGTACAAGATCTGAGTACTTCTACTTTAACTCAAGTACAAGACCTGAGTACTTCTACTTTTACTCAAGTACAAGACCTGAGTACTTCTACTTTTACTCAAGTACAAGATCTGAGTACTTCTACTTTTACTCAAGAACAAGACCTGAGTACTTCTACTTTTACTCAAGTACAAGATCTGAGTACTTCTACTTTTACTCAAGTACAAGACCTGAGTACTTCTACTTTTACTCAAGTACAAGATCTGAGTACTTCTACTTTTACTCAAGTACAAGATCTGAGTACTTCTACTTTAACTCAAGTACAAGACCTGAGTACTTCTACTTTTACTCAAGAACAAGACCTGAGTACTTCTACTTTTACTCAAGTACAAGATCTGAGTACTTCTACCTTTACTCAAGTACAAGATCTGAGTACTTCTACCTTTACTCAAGTACAAGAACTGAGTACTTCTACTTTTACTCAAGTACAAGATCTGAGTACTTCTACTTTTACTCAAGTACAAGATCTGAGTACTTCTAGAAAAATAGACAATATTTTTACAAAAAACGTGACTAATCTCAATATTAATCATATATATTAAAGCTAAAAATGCATCAGTTGGCTTTTTATTCAATTCTGGACCAATTTTATGAATGCTCTGATTTCTTTAACTCTCCCTTTGTCATTTTGTTTGCAGTTTGAGCCTCTCTTGGCATTTAGTAGATGTGTGAAAGCACCTAAACTATCAAATGTGAAGCATTAAATGCTTTATTTAAGAATGATATTGTGATCTATATATTTTTTTGCATTTCCTATTCAATATTAATCTTTTAAATGCAATTAAACCAATGTTTAACATGTCAAAGCCTACAATAGTATGAAGGTAGATATGGTGCAAAATGCGAGAGCGTGTAAAACCTGATGTGAGCACTTGCAGAAAATAAATCTGAGCTTGTGTGCATACATTTACACTTGAATAAAATATCCACGTATCTGTGAACCACATTTGAAGTCACAGAAGAAAAAAAAAGTTGTGTCGCTTGTAGAAAATGAACTTATGATGAAATGTTCACTTGCAGAAAATATATATTTTTTAAATATATTTTCCATTACAACTGCAACTTGGTTATTACAACCTCTCAAATCAGTCATTACAACTTCACGAATCTGCTCTGTGGCAGTATAAATCGATGAATATGCGGCCTTGACTTTTGCTACACTTCTTGCGATGAATGTGTCGCAAAAGTAATTTTCACCTGTAGATGTGGGGGGAGGGAGGGGGGTTGGAGCGAAGGGGCGGAGCTATCAGACTGCGGGGCCCTGCATGTTGCCCCTTTCACATCAACGCCGTTCCAGGGCCGGTCCGGAGCTAGAGCCTGATAAGCACCGGTTTTTCCTGTTCACGCCGCAGCGAGGACGGCTCTTTTCCACGAAAACCGGTTCTTACCAAGCTCGAAAAAAGTGTCGGTCTAGAAGCTAGAACCGCATAGCCTACGTCACGCTTACGTCGGAGGGGGGCGAGATTAACCTGAACTAACAGTTTATGGAGAGTAGCCTTCGGCAAATAAAAGTTGAAACAAGCAGTAGCGCTGAGCAAAGTGACAAGAACGCATTTGTAAAATAAACACACTTTATAAAGTCAGGCAACACTAACCAGTAACCAGGCTTCGTGTGATTCTGTTTATTTGACCATCCGTTCGCTGTTATTGATCATTGTGGAGGGGGCAGATGTTTTGTTTTGCATTAGCAGCTATCAGATGGAATCAATACATGGGCTGCTCAGGTTGTCATGTCCGACTATCACAAGTAGAATCATAATGAAAAATACGCCGGTAAAAAGTGCCTGTAGAAAACGGCTTAGGCCTACCTTATGCCACAAGTTATAGCAACAAGCTACAAGTAGCCTAGTCAAGATAGTCAGTTTAACTTCGGTTGCTATGATAACATCACCCATTTTATACCAGAGAAACTTTCATAACAGCGTTGTGATGCCAAACAGCGTCAATTCAGACTGACACACATTCACTTAAGGGGAACTGGGGATATGTATCAGCTGCTTGTGTGACAGTCAGACAGTGAATACTTTACAGCGGCCGCTGCTGTGAGTTAACGGGAGAATAAACTCCGGTGGAAGAGCAGCACTGCAGCACTGGAGAAAAGAACAAGGTTGGAGAAGTAGTTATTTAATTTAATCTGGCTTCGTATGATTAAAAGTAACACGATCATCGACCCGACGCAGTCCCCCATTGTTGTTGTTGTGAGCGAAGCACGGAGCTAGAACGGGAGCTGCGTTGGTGTGAAAGGGGCAACAGTAGTCACTAGTGTGTGACTGACCCGAGAGCCTCGTCGTTCTGATAGCTCCGGCCCTTCGCTCCAACCCCCCTCCCTCCCCCACATCTACAGGTGAAAATTATTTTAGCGACACATTCATCGCAAGAAGTGTAGCAAAAGTCAAGGCCGCAGATTCGTGGATTTATACTGCCACAGAGCAGATTCTTTTCTGCAAGTGCTCACATCAGGTTTTACACGCTCTCGCATTTTGCACCATATCTACCTTCATAAATAGCGCCCCCTAAGGCCTAGTTTCCTCCCTCTCTGTAATATTGGGAAATGTTTGCAAGTTTTTGTCAATTTTAAAATATAAAAATAATAATAAGGTACTTGTGGGTTATCTGTCGCGAGAGAGAGAGAGAGAGAGAGAGAGAGAGAGAGAGAGAGAGAGAGAGAGAGAGAGAGAGAGAGAGAGAGAGAGAGAGAGAGAGAGAGAGAGAGAGAGATACTTTATTGATCCCAACATATTGATCCCAACATATTGATCCCAACATATTTATGTTTTTTTATTAAATTGTCAGTAAAAACATGGCGGACACCCGATTTATTTTTAGTGGAAAATCCTAAATTGTAGGATAGTTTGGCAATTAAAATGCTTTTTGATTAAATTTGTATATTGTACTTTTAGAATCTACGTCCAGTGGATGTGTAGGATCCAGTTTGATAGATATTAAGAAGATTATTTGAGCTCCATGTATTTTTTTTACAAAATATTGTCTTGAGAGGGTTATTTGTGAATATACTACGTTTTGCGCTGTCGACCAACGTAGCTATTACACGTTTTTTTGTGAGACTGGGTTGGCCCCTCTCATGAAATAATTGGTCCCAGCCTGGCCCCCCCGGTAAAATTGATCTAGAACCGCCACTGGAGAAGCCTCAGTGCGTAAACTTGGGACGGAACTCCAAAGCCTCAGTGAGTTAAGTTGGTCTCCATACTCAGTTCATCCACAGCCTCCATGTGCGTCACCTTTGCGGGAAACCTGAGGAGGATTTCGGATTCCGGATGTCCCGATGCTCACTTTGCTCTCTGACAGATGAGAAGAACCGGCGTGTTGCTGATGTGAAGCGGATTTCCCTCTAACGGATCATCTGTCCCGGAGCGCGGAGGGGACATGGGTCAGCTTTATGGTGCGACTCTCTTACCATTTGGCGCTATCTGTGTGGTTTTCCTGTGGGAATCTGGGGCCAGCTCCATCAGGGCGACGCTCGCGGTGGACACCTCGAGGTGAGTCTCGTGGAGCTGAGAACCTTAACATGTCAATATAATCAGAGGTGGCAAAAGTACACACATCCTTCATTCAAGAAGTAGAAGTACAGATACTCGTGTTTAAAAGTACTGACTAAACTTCTTTACTTTGTAGATGTTTCAACATCTGATGTGGTTTTAAAGATGGAAACGACATTAAAGCTTGGGAACATCCACTGCACTCACATTACTTGTTTATTTCACTTTTACAAACACTGTCACATACACAGTGCCAAAAGCCATGACAGAGTTTAGTCTGTGTTTTATTGGTTTCACGGCAGAGACCTCTGGATGAACCTCTGCGGATAATCTAATGTGATTTTCAGGGAAATGCAAAAGGGGAAACTCCAAATGGTTGGAGCCAAATGTTACTTTATGCTCAGACAAAACATGACAGATGCTGTTTATGTGGTCAGGAGCTAAAGGATGTGGGGACCTAATATAAAGAGTAGAAGAAGAAACCACTGCAGGAAAACCCAAAAATAATCAAATATAACCTTTTTGTAATGCATTGTGGTATCTTTTCCTAAATGACAAGGTACAAAACCCCTCAGATTTACGCTTTAAAAGGACACTTATGCTGCTTTGATTGGTGGATATCATTAAGACTCTTCACATGTATGAAACTGTAATGTTGCCCCTGCTCTAATAGAAACAAGAACAAGTAGCTATGTTTTGTTTATTTATTTCACATCCTGAAATTCTAAATGTTTATTTTCTAAAATGTAAATGGCATGTGCTGCTGTGTCCAGAAAATGTTCGAGTGCAGAGCGAGTCAGTTTGACCTGAGAGGAATTTACATGTTTACAAAAACAGAAATAAGAACAGATGCAAACATGTTTTTGTGTTTGTTTAGCGTCTGCATGTTACAACCGTTTTCCCGATTGATCGCTCTGTTTTCTGGCTTCATTGATTATAGAACACATTTTGAAATAGTGAAAAGTTATTTTCACTATGGCAAAGATGAAGTCATCAAAACAAACACATGTTTTATTTCTGATATTCAATTCATGAAAGTGCTAAATAAAGGAACATTATTCACCATATTGAAGCTCATACAGCAGAATGATTGACAACTAAAAAAAATAATGAATTGGTTATACTGTACTTATTAATTTATCAAATGAGCTGCAGATAATTACTTTCAGTTGTTGTGTGTTTCTGAAAAAAGAGAATATTGGCCAATTTATTGTTATCCCATTTTTTGATCTCTTAACAATCTCTGTAGATATCGACCTCAATTCTCCAGTATCAGTCAGACATAGTGGAGGTTTAACCATTGACTGTATATAAAACATCGATGTAGTCACGGTACAGACTGTTGAATTGTATTGTTATATCATATTTAATCTGTACTATGTAGTATTTTATTGACCTGTACTTTAATCTTGTTTTATAATTGTTTGTGTGATAGAGATTATGCAATGTTTAAGGACTGCAGATGGAAATGAGCTATTAGCTCAAATCAAATCAAGGTTTATTTATAAAGCACATTTAAAAGCGATTTTTGGTCGGGCCAAAGTGCTGTACATGTAATAACTACAATCACATAAAAACACATTTCTATAATCACAATAAAAGACAATAAATTACAACAGATATTTAAAAAAAAAAAAAAAAAACACAGGGAAAAGTCAGGAGTCGTGCTCCGCTCTGACTAAAAGTCCAGGGAGAAGAAGTGTGTTTTAAGAGTAGATTTAAAAACCCCTAGGGTCTGGGCCTTTGATTATGCAATGTTTAAGGACTGCAGATGGAAATTAGCTATTAGCTCAAATCTGGCATAAATCATCTCTTCTCTTCTCTGAGATTAATGTATTTTAAACGCATGGTTCTTGTTCAAATAAATACATAAATACAAATGTCACCTATTGGTTTGTGGAGCAACGTTTTGAAGCCATGAAATTACATTTTTGCGGGTTGCCTTTTTTTTTTTTTTTTGTAACCAGAAAATAACCCAGTTACATCTCGGTCACATACAAATATTTACTACAATTACCTTTAATGAGCTTAAAAAACACCATGAAAGGAATGCAATTGTGAAAAAATAAATAAAATTGAGAACCAATACTGGACAACGCTGTGTGGTAGCGACCTGTCAATCACAAGGTAGTCAAATTCTAAAGCATACTCTGCTTTATCGATTATTTTACTTTAAAAGGGAACATAATTAACATAATAAACATCATCTTGCATTGAATAAGACTTCAAACTAGAGATTGAAACCATAAACTCAGCACGAAATTGCGCAGAAAATGACATTTTTCTCATAGACTTCTATACAATCTCACTATTTTTGTATGTTCGCCCCCTGCTGGATATTGGAAAGAATGCAGGTTTAAGACACAGAGGCCATTTCTCAATCGCGAGGATATTGGCTTCCAAGCCAATATTTCAAGGATGCTACGTCATCGAGTGCCGCCGAAGGACTGTTCCAATCTCCAGCATACTTGGAATTCCACCGAGGCCGCGTCCTTGGTCTGGGGGAAATTTCGAGGCTGCACATGGGTAGACTTCGTGTCCTTAAAATCCCCACAATGCTTTGCGCATGGACCAATTTCCCCAAATCTGTGACGGAAGATGTAAGGCGGGGCCTCTCATATGACGCACACCTGCACACTTGCTAGCCTGTTCCACTCTTCGTTTTCCGAATAGCAAGAAGTATTCTTGCCTCGCTTCTGAAGCAAGATGCTCGGCTCGGCTGTGCTACCAAGCCAGCATCCTTGCGATTGAGAAACGGCCATAGACTTCACTTTACAGACCCAGATATTGCTGTTGCAATGTCCGATGTTAATGTGTAGAGCTACTGGGAATCTGTAAGTAATGCCAGTCCTTCTCTTTTCAGAGCGGAGTGTCCTGATAATAAGATCTTGACGGTGGAGTACCCGTGTGTTGGCGCTGGAGGGAAGAGCAGCACGTGTTGGAGGTAAGACTCTGAACTGGATCTAATAACTGAGCGTTACGGTCCGACACTACATCTCTGGTTTGGCATTCACAGGACGCTCTTTCCCAGAACAGAGATTTGCTCAAAGACCGTCTGACAGGACTGGTTGAAGTCTTTATGGAGGATTGAGCACATTGTTTCTGTGGCTTTGGAGCTGTTTCTGAAACCACTAAACCACCCGCTGTGTGCAGATCGTTCACACAGTTTCACTCCTTTTGGAAACTATAAATCCTCTTGGAAGAGAAACATAATCATTTTCTAAAATCCTCTCTGAGAGGCAGAATCAGTGTTGCAAGGTTTAAGGTTTTTACGGGCAACTTTTGTGTTGCAGAAGGTTCCTTTTTGTGTCCATTGATGGGGTAGACCTATGTTTAATGCACATTATTTTAAATACAATTCATAATTCATACCCAAATCTTCTAAAATGGCTTCTATGATCCAGAGTGTTGATAAATCGTGATCTTCTCGCTCCCAGGAAAGAAACTTAAAATAACGAGACTAATGGAGTCTCTGAAAAGGTTCAAATGGGTAGTTTAATTAAGTAACGTGGTTAAAGAACAAGCATGGGTAATGGAGAGACAAAGCCGGTGTTGTCTTCAGGGAGGCTGCAGCGAAGGAAAGAGAGCGAGCTGTCCCCTGTCATCCCTTTTTATTCTCTCCTCGTTCTCTCCCGCTGTGCAGATAGTGGGACCTCCCTTCTCATCTGTGGGTTCGATATCGCGAGAGAACAGATGATTTCGACATTGGTATTCTCTGCCTACTTCCTTAAGCCTTTTCTCCTCCTTATCTCTGTGATGACTTTCTATTTAATACCTTATAAACAGCTGTAATCAAATCAAATCAAATCAAATCAGGTTTTATTTATATAGCACATTTAAAAGCGATTTTTGGTCGAGCCAAAGTGCTGTACATGTAATAAAAACACATTACTACAAAACACAATAAACGACAATAAATTACAACAGATATATCTTAAAAAACAAAATAAAAATAAAACACACGGAAAAGTCAGGAGTCGTGCTCCGCTCTAACTAGAAAGCCAGAGAGAAGAAGTGTGTTTTTAGTTTTGATTTAAAAACCCCTAGGGTCTGGGCCGACCTCACATGGAGGGGCAGAGTGTTCCAGAGTCTAGGGCCAGCTGCTGCGAAGGCTCGGTGCCCTCGGGTTTTTAGCCTGGTCTTGGGCACTACCAGCAGCAGCTGGTCAGCAGACCTTAAAGCTCTGGCTGGGGTGTAGCGCTGGAGCAGTTCAGTTATATAGGCCGGAGTCAGCCCATGTAGGGCTTTAAAAACAAATAAAAGGATTTTAAAATCAATTCTGAACCGAACTGGAAGCCAGTGTACTGAGGCCAGAATAGGGGTGATGTGGTCACGCTTTTTGTGGCCAGTCAGCAAACGTGCAGCAGCGTTTTGGACTAGCTGTAAGCGTTTGATTGAGGCCTGGTCCATACCCACATACAGAGCGTTACAATAGTCCAGTCTCGAGGTTACAAAGGCGTTAATAACCCTTTCTTGGACTTGGTTTTGGCCAATAGTCTTATTTTAAAAAAGCAGGATTTGACTACAGTGCTGACCTGCTTGTCGAATTTAAAAGTGCTGGTGAAGGTCACTCCAAGGTTCATGACCGAGGGGAGGATGTTTTTTTTTATAGAGCCCAGAATATCAACCGGAGAGGCTGGAGGTTGCGGTCCAAAAAAGATGACCTCGGTCTTGCTCTCGTTGAGGTTGAGGAAGTTTTTGCTCAGCCAGGATTTGATCTCTGCTAAGCAGTCCATCAGCTGCTGTAGTGAGTGTGTGACATTTGCTTTGAGAGGCAGATAGATCTGTACATCGTCGGCGTAGCAGTGGAAGGGAATATTGTGTTTAGTGAGAATTGAACCTAGGGGCAGTATGTACAGTAGAAAAAGGATGGGGCCCAGAATCGAGCCTTGGGGAACCCCACAGGTAAGAGGGGCTTTGGCAGAGGAGAAGGCACCTAGCTGTACCGAGAAGCTACGGTCTGTCAGGTAGGACCTGAACCATGCAAGGGCAGAGCCTGTGATGCCAGCGGACTGTTCAAGCCGTGACAGCAGGATGCTATGGTCCACAGTGTCAAAGGCAGCTGTCAGGTCTAACAGCACCAAGACAGCTGGGCTACCTGAGTCGGCGGCTAGGAGCAGATCATTAAAAACTCTTAAAAGGGCTGTTTCAGTGCTGTGCATGGGTTTGAAGCCAGACTGAAACTTTTCATGGATTCCATGCGTGGTTAAAAAAGACTGCAGCTGGGTTAGTCGTTAGTTTAGAAGTCCTAAAAACACCTCTACGGCACAGTTCTCATTTACGGAAACTCCCTCTGACGTCATAGCTTCTCACGTGTGTGTAAACACTACGATCAACTGTACCTTCATTTAATATTCAGCAGTAATAATATCTCGACGTCTATAGATGTAGTGTTAAAGTCCGTACGTTTTGGTGTGTAACACTTCATGTCATTTTCACTTTACATTCAGAAAACGTAATATTTAGTCACATGCTAACCGGATAAAGGATTTTCAGAATAAAAGCTTGGCATTGATTTCCTGAGAACTTCCGGGTTTTTCCACAATAAAACAGCTTTAAACTGACGATATGTTTTAGACTGAATTATGCTGTTTAACATTGATTTTAATTTCTAACAAGAGACATGCAGGCAGGGAGGAAAAAAGATACATCCACCGGTCAGTTTGTGCATCAATGAATTGGTCCAGACCTTAACAGAACCTTATTTATTTATGATAACAGAACCTTATTTAATTACAAACAGACCTTTAGGACCTAAGGGAAATAACAGTTTGAATAAACTGCATTTCATTCTGGCACACTTAATATTAAAGGTGGGGTAGGTAATTTTGGAGAAACCAGCTCGAGTGCGCTAGAATTTGAAAATACACAGCCGGAAAGAATCTGCCACTTCCTCACAGAGCCCCTCCTCCAACACACACGAACGCGCACATGACCAATGAGGGCACGAGATAAGTTTGTGCACAGATGGAAGGCTGACAGGCAGGTAGGCCATCCAGTTATTTTAGCCGGGCCGGCTCAGATGATTGGTCGTGCTTTTTACAGTACTACAGCTTCCACAGATGAAATTTATTTTTTGATTTTTTGTCAAATTACAATTAATTCGGGCCACATGTGAAACATTTTTGGAGAAAAAAGTTTTTTTTTTTGCAAAAAGTCTGAATTCTTATATTTTTTTGAAACAAATAGAATTATATAATTATTCTTTTACACCGAATTCTGAGATTAAAGTTAAACAAAATGCACATGTGGCCCTTATCCTCTTCTGTAGTTCTGCGACCCAGAACATCATCTATCATCGCTCAGTTCTTATTTTTTACAGATCAAAGTGTCGAGATTTGTCGACCAATAGCAATAACTCTTTAAGAAGTCAAGATTATTATTTTAATTCACCTAACCCTAACGGTACGTCTACACAGCAGCGTTAAAAAAATCTTGGAGGTGGGCGTATCTGAGGCTTGGGGATTTTTTGCGAACAACCAATCACATGAATCTCCCGCCCGCGACATACGAAGCCAAAAAGCCCGAAGTAAACTGGATATAAACTCCCCAAACAGGCGAAAACATACCACTGTCTCTGCCACCTCCCTCCATGCCTGGCTCCTCCGGTTTATATCCCGGTAGGTCTGGTCATAAAGCACTGGGTGATTCCCTACCGCTAATTTCTCCTCCATTTTTTGGAATATGAGGAAATGACCTGCGGTCTGTCTCTCCCAGCATACACGCCGTTTGATTGGCTAGAGCTTGAACTGCCAGATTTGCGTACACGGGATTTGATTGGCTGCCGCTTCCACCTCAGCTTCAAAAGTTGAACATTGTTCAACTTTGAATCCTCAAAATCCTGAAAATCTCCGCTCGCCTGCCCACAATGCATTTCGGCGAAAAGTGAGGGAAAGTGACGTCACCCCATTCAAAGTGAATGGGCAGAAGCGTTTCAAGATTTTTTTAACGCTGCTGTGTAGACGTACCGTAACCCTAACCAAACCACACTCATTAAACCAAATACAGATGTGCCCTTCGATATTTTATTCTAACTCATGTTGTATTTTGTCAGACCTTTGGAAATCTACATGACTAATATCAGTATTGAACAGAATATACTTGCATCTTGCAGATCATCAGCGCTGATGTTTTCTACCAGCCTCGCTCTGTCAGTAAAACACAATCTGATCTTGAACTTCCTCAGGTCGGAAAGGCATCCTCCTCAGGGAGCTAGCCTGCATTATCACCTACAAAGTAAAATAGTCTGGCATAAGAGGATGTGACTAGATATGTATTTGTACTGTAGCCAAACAACCGTGTTATACAAGGGGAATATCAGTCCGTTTCTGAGAGGAATGAAACAAGAGGTTCCTTTCGTGATCGTCCATCTTTATTACAGCCTCCAGGGGTCTCATTTATGAAAATGCCCTTTCATATCATATTGTATGAGCATCTTAAAACATAGTTAAAGGCAATACATCAATTGGATGCAGACGATATGGCATGTTGTCAGACTTTTAGCTCATGATACATCATGTACAACAGGAGAAAAGCAATGTAAATCACACTCTTTTAGACGTTTAGATAACTTTCTTCTGAAACTAAGCCTTGGCTTGGGTTCGGTTGTTGGCGTAAGAAGATCTTTTAATAAATGAGGCACCGGGTCTGGCCAGGCTTTCTGATCTGTTTACTGTCAAGGTTAGACTGAAGGAGTCTGGTTCAGTCTCTGGCTGGAGAGAGGGGATTAGATGGGGTTGGATGTTTCCTTTTCCATCTGGATCAATTTTGATTTCACAAATTACTCCAGGGCCGATCAAATTGAACAATTACGTCTATTTGTTAGTATTTATTTCTATTCAGTTTCAATGAGAGCGATGTGCTATCCATTCAGGTATTTCCCTTTTGGTAGACAGACTTAAAGAGGACCTAATCTGTTTTTAGAGGTACTCCCTTTCTTGAAGTGTGTTCTATAGGTTTTAGTGCATGTAAACGGTCTGCAAAGGCTAAAATCTTTATCCCCGCCTTCAGCAACTATCTGATCACAGTCCATTCTGTTTGTACGCTGAAGAAGAATCCAGTGTGTGTGCAGTGCAGTGTTACCAACTAGCATCATATAATAGTGTTTTACATCCAGGTTTGAAATGTGTAATAGAGGTTTATTGCTCTAAGTGTTCCAGATTCAAGTTTATGTGTGATCAAATGATCTCTGACCATGTGAAATAGATCCACTTGAGTTGTGTCTTTGAAGTAGAGCAGTAAGTGTGGGAGTTTCTGCTCTCTGGATCTGGAAGTTAAATCAGTTCCAAGAATGCAGGGTTGTTGGTTGTTCCTAGAGTCTCTAAAAGTACAATGGGAGCCAGAGCCTTTTCTTATCAAGCTCCACTTTTGTGGAATCAGCTTCCAGTTTGTGTTCGGGCGGCAGACACCCTATCCGCTTTTAAGAGTGCGCTTAAGACCTTCCTTTTTGATAAAGCTTATAGTTAGGGCTGATTAGATTCAGCCCCTAGTTTAGCTGCTATAGGCTTAGACTGTCGGGGGACACCTTACTTCTTCCTTCTCTCTGTCTGTACCTGTGTACTCTCATGTTCCCAATAACACAGCTTCCCCAAATGTCTTGTGTCTATCTACGCCGGGATCCTGAGTCATGGCGCTGTTGCTGTGGTCCTGAGTCCTGGATCGCGAGCCCTGGATCTTGAGTCGTGGCTGTGCCTGCTGCTGTGGTCCTGGATCATAAGTCTTGGATGGATATCCTCGTGGATTCATCTTCTTATTATAGACACATGAATTTCCAAACATTTGGTCTACCTATGTTGCAAATTGATTATCTTCTCAATTTACACACGGCATCTATTGCACGTCTGTCCGTCCTGGGAGAGGGATCCCTCCTCTGTTGCTCTCCCTGAGGTTTCTCCCATGTTCCCCTTTAAACTGTGGGGCTTTTCTATGGAAGTGTTTCCTTGTACGATGTGAGGGTCTAAGGACAGAGGGTGTCGTATTGTCATACTGATATTCTGTACAAACTGTGAAGTCCACTGAGACAAATGTAACATTTGTGATATTGGGCTATATAAATAAACATTGATTGATTGATTGATTGATCAGCTAAAATGTTTGTGGTGTTGTTAAAAGTCATGGCATTAGAATCTGTGTTGATGTTATAAACTCTGTTGTTTAACTTGCTGCTGGTTCAAAGGCATCCTTGTTGTTAGAGACCAAAGAAAGTGGATAGAGATGTCCATAAGTGTCCAAGACAGTTTGGACGAGATGGGGTCTGATCGGGATTTATAAATAACATTTCTGGTTCAGGTTTAGTTGGCTAGATATGCTAACAGAGCAGCACTCATAACTACATGTCTCATGCAGTCACGCCTTGTGTCATGCATTTATCCGCATATAAAACAATCAAATTACAAATAAACTTTGCAAAACTCACATTAAACCACATCAATTGGACGATTTCCTGACACAAGAGATCTTCGCTTTGATGCCAGTTCTTGACGGGCTAACATTTATTGGGAAGCTTAATTGATATCTGGAACAGATCATGATTCACAAAGAACCACATTTGTCCCGCGGGCCTTGAGTTTGAAACTGACTGCCCAAGAGTCAGTATTTGACTCCCTGGGAGTGAAACCATGCTGGTTTTCAGAGATGGCAAAAGTACACACATCCTTTCCTCAAGTAGAAGTACAGATACTCCTGTTTAAAAATACTCTGGTAAAAGTAGAAGTACGGACTAAACTTCTTCACTCAAGTAAAAGTAAAGAGGGCTTTGAAATGTACTTCAGTAAAAAGTACCCATAACTAGCAGCTGTTTTAAAGAGTACCTGACCTCCCTTTATATTAATAGAACAATAATGTCATTGTTAGCTAATGAATGTTTCCATGCTGAACAACGGCAACATGACAACGTTTTCATTGGTCCCTCTTCTTTAGAGAAGAGCAGGAAATGATGGATACACGGATCGTGTTCAAATCAATAGGCACGCAATGACTCTAAATAATAATGATCACGCCACCAAACACACATTCAAACTAAAGGAACCAGCCTGTTTGGAAAATGTAAGAAGTAGAAAGTACAGGTATTTGTGTTCAAAATGTAAGAAGTAGAAAGTACAGGTATTTGTGTTCAACATGTAAGAAGTAGAAAGTACAGGTATTTGGGTTCAACATGTAAGAAGTAGAAAGTACAGGTATTTGTGTTCAACATGTAAGAAGTAGAAAGTACAGGTATTTGGGTTCAACATGTAAGAAGTAGAAAGTACAGGTATTTGTGTTCAACATGTAAGAAGTAGAAAGTACAGGTATTTGAGTTCAACATGTGAGAAGTAGAAAGTACAGGTATTTGGGTTCAACATGTAAGAAGTAGAAAGTACAGGTATTTGGGTTCAACATGTAAGAAGTAGAAAGTACAGGTATTTGTGTTCAAAATGTAAGAAGTAGAAAGTACAGGTATTTGGGTTCAACATGTAAGAAGTAGAAAGTACAGGTATTTGTGTTCAACATGTAAGAAGTAGAAAGTACAGGTATTTGGGTTCAAAATGTAAGAAGTAGAAAGTACAGGTATTTGTGTTCAAAATGTAAGAAGTAGAAAGTACAGGTATTTGGGTTCAACATGTAAGAAGTAGAAAGTACAGGTATTTGTGATCAAAATGTGAGAAGTAGAAAGTACAGGTATTTGAGTTCAACATGTAAGAAGTAGAAAGTACAGGTATTTGGGTTCAACATGTAAGAAGTAGAAAGTACAGGTATTTGTGTTCAACATGTAAGAAGTAGAAAGTACAGGTATTTGGGTTCAACATGTAAGAAGTAGAAAGTACAGGTATTTGTGTTCAACATGTAAGAAGTAGAAAGTACAGGTATTTGTGTTCAACATGTAAGAAGTAGAAAGTACAGGTATTTGGGTTCAAAATGTAAGAAGTAGAAAGTACAGGTATTTGGGTTCAACATGTAAGAAGTAGAAAGTACAGGTGTTTGTGTTCAACATGTAAGAAGTAGAAAGTACAGGTATTTGTGTTCAACATGTAAGAAGTAGAAAGTACAGGTATTTGGGTTCAAAATGTAAGAAGTAGAAAGTACAGGTGTTTGTGTTCAACATGTAAGAAGTAGAAAGTACAGGTATTTGTGTTCAACATGTAAGAAGTAGAAAGTACAGGTATTTGGGTTCAAAATGTGAGAAGTAGAAAGTACAGGTATTTGGGTTCAAAATGTGAGAAGTAGAAAGTACAGGTATTTGGGTTCAACATGTAAGAAGTAGAAAGTACAGGTATTTGGGTTCAACATGTAAGAAGTAGAAAGTACAGGTATTTGTGATCAAAATGTAAGAAGTAGAAAGTACAGGTATTTGAGTTCAACATGTAAGAAGTAGAAAGTACAGGTATTTGAGTTCAACATGTAAGAAGTAGAAAGTACAGGTATTTGTGTTCAACATGTAAGAAGTAGAAAGTACAGGTATTTGTGTTCAAAATGTAAGAAGTAGAAAGTACAGGTATTTGTGTTCAACATGTAAGAAGTAGAAAGTACAGGTATTAGTGTTAGAAATGTAAGAAGTAGAAAGTACAGGTATTTCTGTTCAACATGTAAGAAGTAGAAAGTACAGGTATTTGGGTTCAACTTGTAAGAGGTAGAAAGTACAGGTATTTGGGTTCAACATGTAAGAAGTAGAAAGTACAGGTATTTGGGTTCAACTTGTAAGAGGTAGAAAGTACAGGTATTTGGGTTCAACATGTAAGAAGTAGAAAGTACAGGTATTTGTGTTCAAAATGTAAGAAGTAGAAAGTACAGGTATTTGGGTTCAAAATGTAAGAAGTAGAAAGTACAGGTATTTGTGTTCAACATGTAAGAAGTAGAAAGTACAGGTATTTGTGTTCAAAATGTGAGAAGTAGAAAGTACAGGTATTTGAGTTCAACATGTAAGAAGTAGAAAGTACAGGTATTTGTGTTCAAAATGTAAGAAGTAGAAAGTACAGGTATTTGTGTTCAAAATGTAAGAAGTAGAAAGTACAGGTATTTGGGTTCAAAATGCAAGAAGTAGAAAGTACAGGTATTTGTGTTCAAAATGCAAGAAGTAGAAAGTACAGGTATTTGTGTTCAACATGTAAGAAGTAGAAAGTACAGGTATTTGTGTTCAACATGTAAGAAGTAGAAAGTACAGGTATTTGGGTTCAACATGTAAGAAGTCAAAGTAATAAGTAGTGGAGTAAAGTACTGATAGCAGAACAATTTACTTAAGTACACTAACAAAGTGTTTATACTCCACTACTTCCCACCTCTGGCATTCAATGAGAAGAAATGCAATTAATGTAACTTCAAAGGGAAACACTTAAGACAGCGTTATTAGGAATAAAGAAGGAATAAGCTAATACAGGTATGTCTAATAGGGAATGGGAACCACGTTGCATTCTGGGATGGCCTTCGGAGGAGGAGGAGGAGGATAGCGTGTTAAGCTTTCTGAATTAGTTTTATATTAAAATAAACTCATCTCTTCAGAACTGCTTTTAATCTGTAATTAATGTTGTGTTTTATATAATTTAAGTTTGTTGTTTTCATGAATTTTCACTCTGTAAAGTTTCTTTGAGTTTAAAAAAAAAAAGCTCTATAAATAAAATGCATTATTATTATTATCTCAATATTAATATATTAATATTAATATACTTTTTCCAAAGAATTCTGACTTTTTTCTCAAAATTCTGACTTTTGAAGTATTTGTACTCCACTACTTCCCACCTCTGCTGGTTTTGGAGAGAGAGCCCATTCAGACTGCAACATGTGGAGAAATCCCACGTTTGACAGGCCTGCCATGCCTAGTCACGGCTGTTAAGCTCTGATTGGACATCAGACGTTTTAAACTGCGTCTGACCCGAGGCCTGGTCAGTCTAAACGTCTAATCTCTACCCACAGCTCTGCTTCCCTTCTCTTATTTCTTCACCTGGCATTCAAATAATCTGGGAAACTGTGATTTTCTGAGAGTTTTGATTAAAGATGACAAGTTAACTATCTGGAAAAAATTCACACCTTCCCAAAAGAAAGTGGGCTTAGTTGCAATGAAAACAAAGTGAAGCAAATTACGGTACTTATGGTTCTTAAATAATGGTGGCACTTAACGGGAGGCGTGAGATTTTACGCAGAGGATCTTTAGAGGTTTAAGAAAAGTTTAAAAGCGATATTTAAGAAGTATTGAATTAAGATTCTTTATTTGTTCCAATAAACTGTCTATAAAATAGGGGCCCTATTGTAGTGTCTCTACTTTAAAGAGTCCTCTCCTGCTGATGTTCAGGTGTATATCAGTATGTAGTGTCTCTACTTTAAAGAGTCCTCTCCTGCTGATGTTCAGGTGTATATCAGTATGTAGTGTCTCTACTTTAAAGAATCCTCTCCTGCTGATGTTCAGGTGTATATCAGTATGTAGTGTCTCTACTTTAAAGAGTCCTCTCCTGCTGATGTTCAGGTGTATATCAGTATGTAGTGTCTCTACTTTAAAGAGTCCTCTCCTGCTGTGTCTCTACTTTAAAGAGTCCTCTCCTGCTGATGTTCAGGTGTATATCAGTATGTAGTGTCTCTACTTTAAAGAGTCCTCTCCTGCTGATGTTCAGGTGTATATCAGTATGTAGTGTCTCTACTTTAAAGAGTCCTCTCCTGCTGATGTTCAGGTGTATATCAGTATGTAGTGTCTCTACTTTAAAGAGTCCTCTCCTGCTGATGTTCAGGTGTATATCAGTATGTAGTGTCTCTACTTTAAAGAGTTCTCTCCTGCTGATGTTCAGGTGTATATCAGTATGTAGTGTCTCTACTTTAAAGAGTCCTCTCCTGCTGATGTTCAGGTGTATATCAGTATGTAGTGTCTCTACTTTAAAGAGTCCTCTCCTGCTGATGTTCAGGTGTATATCAGTATGTAGTGTCTCTACTTTAAAGAGTCCTCTCCTTCTGATGTTCAGGTGTATATCAGTATGTAGTGTCTCTACTTTAAAGAGTCCTCTCCTGCTGATGTTCAGGTGTATATCAGTATGTAGTGTCTTTAAAGAGTCCTCTCCTGCTGATGTTCAGGTGTATATCAGTATGTAGTCTCTCTACTTTAAAGAGTCCTCTCCTGCTGATGTTCAGGTGTATATCAGTATGTAGTGTCTCTACTTTAAAGAGTCCTCTCCTGCTGATGTTCAGGTGTATATCAGTATGTAGTGTCTCTACTTTAAAGAGTCCTCTCCTGCTGATGTTCAGGTGTATATCAGTATGTAGTGTCTCTACTTTAAAGAGTCCTCTCCTGCTGATGTTCAGGTGTATATCAGTATGTAGTGTCTCTACTTTAAAGAGTCCTCTCCTGCTGATGTTCAGGTGTATATCAGTATGTAGTGTCTCTACTTTAAAGAGTCCTCTCCTGCTGATGTTCAGGTCTATATCAGTATGTAGTGTCTCTACTTTAAAGAGTCCTCTCCTGCTGATGTTCAGGTCTATATCAGTATGTAGTGTCTCTACTTTAAAGAGTCCTCTCCTGCTGATGTTCAGGTGTATATCAGTATGTAGTGTCTCTACTTTAAAGAGTCCTCTCCTGCTGATGTTCAGGTGTATATCAGTATGTAGTGTCTCTACTTTAAAAAGTCCTCTCCTGCTGATGTTCAGGTGTATATAAGTATGTAGTGTCTCTACTTTAAAGAGTCCTCTCCTGCTGATGTTCAGGTGTATCTTGTGGACCATGCACAGACACCTATATTGTTGGGCCTCTTTAACTTTGTCTAACCTTTTGTCAATGAACTCCGACTCTATTTCTTGCTTTTCATTTCTTTCAATGTTCCGGATCTTCCTGGTTTTTCCTAAATGCCTGAAACGTGAACGCAGCGTCTCTGAGGGATTTGTGGTGTTGTGCAGAAGTAAACTCTCACTGCTCTCGCCATCCAAACAAAGACTTTGCCTTCCTCCTCCTCCTCCTCCTCAGTTGTGGTTTTCTCAGCGTGAATCTGCTCCATTTTTCATTTCTTCATTTCCATCGTTCGCGTGTTCTCGTTCTGTCTTCACCGGAGGTCAGATTTCAACCGGGCCAATCCAAATATACATGTGTGTGTGTGTGTGTGTGTGTGTGTGTGTGTGTGTGTGTGTGTGTGTGTGTGTGTGTGTGTGTGTGTGTGTGTGTGTGTGTGTGTGTGTGTGTGTGTGTGTGCGTGTGTATGAGGAGAGATCGTTGTCTCTCCCTCTCTCTAAACACAGAAAGGACTGATGGGCTCCACTAAACTGTAAACCCTCCTCCTCTTGATTTACATGTTGATCTGGTTTTAAAGACCCATTACATCACACAGTATGTTAGCTCTTCACTCTATCCCTTTTTTCCCTGCTGGATCATTGTTGTTTCTTCAGTGATCCAGCTCTCCCAGTGGGATCATTGTGGGCTGTTTTTTACTGTTGGAGAAACAAAAAAGAAAAATGTCTGCAGCTTTAAAGAATTATTAACATCACCTGGAGGAGTCACCGAACAAAACTGAGATCAGCAGCATCTCAAGGGCTCAGTAAGTCAAGCACTTTCTGAGGCCCTATCTATTATGCCTTATAAACAAAAAATCCATAAATAAATATCATCTGTGGAAGCCGTGGTACTGTAAAAAGCACGACCAATCATCTGAGCCGGCCCGGCTAAAATAACTGGATGGCCTACCTGCCTGTCAGCCTTCCATCTGTGCACAAACTTATCTCGTGCCCTCATTGGTCATGTGCGCGTTCGTGTGTGTTGGAGGAGGGGCTCTGTAAGGAAGTGGGAGATTTTTTCCGGCTGTGTATTTTCAAATTCTAGCACACTCAAGCTGGTTTCTCCAAAATTACCCACCCCACCTTTAACGGCCGCCAAAGTATAATTCGCGAGCCATTTAGGTTTAATTTTTTTAATCCGTCCGCGAGCTCTACCCCTCGCTATCGCGTGAAGGGTCTGCTTTATGCGCTCCGCACAGTAACCCTGCTGCGAGGCTCCGGCGAACAGTTCATGTGCGTGCTCACTAGCGCACCTCCTCCCCCCCCCCCCCCCGTTCATAAAGTCAAATACCCCTCAAAAGGTCCGGTTTATTTCATTTTAAGGATGCGCACCAAGCAACATCTCCAGGTGCTCCTTTGAGAACCAGGGCAAAAAAGTGATGTGCCCCCCTGCTTATAAAGAAACCTATTATGCATTAGAATCGGCTTATAGCACTGTATACGTATCAATATAAGCTCTCATAGTCATTCTTATCTCTTTATAAGAGGCCTGTTCTTGACTGAAGTTATTCTTAGTCTAACACTCGTACGAGTAACATACGATTTGGTCGACTGGGATTAGTTCAGTAAAACTGAGTTTTATATTGTGTGTTTACCAGAGATGAGTTCATATGTTTCTCTGTAATTAGTAATTTAGCATGAAAAGAGCATAAAAATGACTAATCCAGAAAATAAAAAATACCAAAATGACCAATTACTGACTGACAGGATGCAGCCCTGATTGAAAGCAATTAGTCAAACTCATTACTAAGCATTTTATAAAAACTTAAGGTTAAGCATCATAAAACATACTGGTAGATACTGACATTTAGATGTAATGGTATGTTTCGCTAACAATGCACTTCAGCAAACATTGCATCTGCTAGCTTTGAGAAAACGTACAGGCAAGGTATTTATATAGCACTTTTCAACACAAGGCAATTCAACGTGCTTTCCAACAATGAAAGACATTAAGAGCATAAAACACATTAGAAACATTAAAAAGCGATAGATAGTGTGTTCCACTTCTCGTATTTGACGTTCACATGTCCTCCACGAACACACACCTCCAGTACAACAAGAAGCAGAGCGTTTGTTTGGATGATGTGAGAGAGGTTGTATAAAAGAAAAGGCATGCTTACAGTAATTGCTTTTTGACTTTGCTTCCAGAAATATCTCACGGCTGAGTCACATCGGCTTTGGTCGTTTGGCAGGATTTTCTCCTCTTTGCGGGGGTCTCTGATATCACTACGCTGTTGGCTTCTTACACACATCTTTGCTTTAAAATCTGTTGTAGATGAGGTGTTCACTCACTCACTTTGCACAAATGTAGCTGTGTGTGACCTGACTTTACCTTTATCAGGATTAGTAGGAATTAGGGATAACCAGAGAGGGCAAACGTACACACATCCTTTACTCAAGTAGAAGTACAGATACTCGTGTTTAAAAATACTCTGGTAAAAGTAGAAGTACTGACTAAACTTCTTTACTCAAGTAAAAGTAAAGAAGTATGGGCTTTGAAATGTACTTAAAGTGGACCTATCATGCTATATTTAAATGATATATTGTAGGGCCATACCTATATAAGGTATATTTATACGTTTCTGTTTTCAAAATACCAAACAGATCATGATTTTAAGCCATGCCTCATTTCGCTCTATGTGCTGTTTGCTGTCTACGGGTCTGATTCTGCTGACCACGCCCCCCTGCAGGAGAGGGGAGACGTGCTCTGATCAGCTGCTGGGCTGTCAGAAGAGGGGGAGAAAAAGAGATCTCCGTCCTCCGTGTTTTATTATATAGAGTCGTTATTCATTTGTTTTAAAGCTCAATAAATAACAAAGGAGACCTTTGACCGGCACTTTTCTAATTTTGTCCGGAAGATTTAAACTTTAACGGACATCTTGACCGGCGAAAGTAACTGAAACTGAAACTCTGCCGTACGGTCCCCTCGTTCCTTGGAAGAGGCGGAGAGGTGGGTGTTTGTCATCTGCTGGTGGACTAACCGGAGAGAATTACAGTGCTTGCCTCGACGGGGAGGGATTGCATTGAAAAAAAGCAGCGGGAGCAAACGCTTGCGGGGAGCAAAAAAGCCACAGCGGAGAATAAACAGAAGGGTAACCATGGTAACTATGGGCGGGAAGTCTTCTTCGCTGCTTTTGTGGCAGACTACAGCGCCACTTACAGGCCTGGCATATGTACTACAGCGTCTCCAGCGCTTTCGAGCGGCAATGGCCGGCCGTGGCCCAACCCCACATTCCCCTGATAGGTGGAGAGTTGGCCCAATAGCCGTAGCGCCACCGTCCTGACGTCAGGACAGTGTTCAAATCTGGATCAGTTTTTATCAGATCCGTTGCAGCCCCTTTTTTAGAGATTTGGGTATGGAGGAAAATAGAGAGGGTTGTGTTTTCTGACACATATTCATGTATAAAAGACGTACAAAAGTGCATTTTGCATGATAGGTCCCCTTTAAGTAAAAAGTACCCATAACTAGCAGCTGTTTTAAAGAGTACCTGACCTCCCTTTATATTAATAGAACAATAATGTCATTGTTAGCTAATGAATGTTTCCATGCTGAACAACGGCAACATGACAACGTTTTCATTGGTCCCTCTTCTTTAGAGAAGACCAGGAAATGATGGATACACGGATCGTGTTCAAATCAATAGGCACGCAATGACTCTAAATAATAATGATCACGCCACCAAACACACATTCAAACTAAAGGAACCAGCCTGTTTGGAAAATGAGAGAAGTAGAAAGTACAGGTATTTGTGTTCAAAATGTAAGAAGTAGAAAGTACAGGTATTTGTGTTCAACATGTAAGAAGTAGAAAGTACAGGTATTTGTGTTCAACATGTAAGAAGTAGAAAGTACAGGTATTTGAGTTCAACATGTAAGAAGTAGAAAGTACAGGTATTTGTGTTCAACATGTAAGAAGTAGAAAGTACAGGTATTTGAGTTCAACATGTAAGAAGTAGAAAGTACAGGTATTTGGGTTCAACATGTAAGAAGTAGAAAGTACAGGTATTTGTGTTCAACATGTAAGAAGTAGAAAGTACAGGTATTTGTGTTCAACATGTAAGAAGTCAAAGTACAGTAAAAAGTCGTCAGAAAAATAAGTAGTGGAGTAAAGTACTGATACCAGAAACATGTACTTAAATACAGTAATGAAGTATTTGTACTCCACTACTTCCCACCTCTGGGGATGACATGGTTTTTTCGCTTCTGATCTTTTGAACCTCCACTCGTCAGATACATGATGCCAGATCTGAACCATTACTTCCTGTCTTAAGTCATAAACCGGCGTATAACTCATGCATGTTTTTCCTCTGTGAACATGTGATCGCGTGCTGTTCGTTGAAGACAGGAAGCTCTTTTTATCACTGGCATTCATGTACGTCTGATATGTGGATTGTTTCCACATCTGATATACTGTATCTGCATTCCCTTTCCTACTTAAGTTGCCAAGATAAACTTCTGAGACACTTTGGATGCAGTATGTTTTATTAATGCATTGTTCCATCCAAGCTGTTTTTCCCTTTGTTTCCTGGTTGAATGTGGATAAAAGTCGGTCTCCTTTAGTTCCAAGATCTTCAATTTCATCCAATCCTTTTAATGGTTATGTAACAAATGATCAAAGTAGGATTTGTTTCCACATAAAGCACTCTAGTTAGAACCATTGTTATAAAGAAAGGCGTGAAAACCACAAGTGATCCAGAATAATACAACTCACGCAAACCCTCACTCCCAGGCTGTGTTTTGCCTCTAACAACCTCTAAAAACAAATGTTCTTTTAGTTGTTTTGTGTCTGCATTGCACATTTTACAATGTACCGATTTTATAGCAAAAACTGCTGAAAAGAGAATTTCTTTTTTTCCTATTACTCAACCCACCTCTTGGTTCCCAAAATAAGAAGCCTACTGTCCTTTGTGAGCCCCTGACTCTTTCCTCTTGCATCAAAATGAAATTAAAATGTATTCTTTTGACAGGAATATTTAAGCAGCTATTGGACATGAATGAAATCCCCATAAGTTGTTTCGTGTTGCCCATTTTAAAAGGTTCCTACATTTAAAGGAAGTAGCTGACAAAAAAGAAAGTGATGTGATTTGTTTCATTTTCTTTAACAACCCTTTTCAATTTGTGCCAGAATATCTCTTTGGATATCTCCTGTTTTTTATTGGTGCGCCACATTGACATTTAATTTCATGCTTTGACAGAAATATATAAAAAAAACGTTTGGACAATCAATGAAGTCCCAGCTGTATTTTCTGTTTAGGGCTCAGAAGCGGTTGTTAGCATCCTTATGCTAACACGCTATTCTAAGATGCTACATGGTCAAAATCACTATGATAGTATTCTGACATTAGCATTTAGCTCAAAACTCTAACAGCCCAAAGAATGGCACCATGGTATTATTCCGAACCCTCAATGGTCCAAAAAGTGTCCCATTTTGGGGACAGTCCATTTCTCTGATAACCTGTCATCACAAAAACAAAAGCCTATTGATTTGAAGGCCTTTGGTATCTTTATAACACGTATAAATGTCTAACTATTACGCAAAGTCATCAGACCAATAGCAAAGGCATGATCCTACAATGCCTCTGATTAGCTTAGCACGATAGCTCTTCATGCCTACCCAACTAACCCAACCAACTAAGGCAACAAGTACTTTGTACCATAGCTTGTGGCTAATTACGATGCAGAATGACAGCAATTTCTGTTCTACTTTATCACTGAAATGACCCTACCATGATTCTCTTACCCTAACCCTAACCCATCTCACTTCTCATGCCAAACCAACCCAACCAACAAAGGCAGAACTATCCAATCAGAGCTGGATTTTTGCAGCAATGGTTCTTTGGAAACAATGAGCGATGAGATAACGGCTCTTAAACTTTGGGCTTTTGGTCCAATGGGACATTTTTCAGACTGTATATGTTTCGAACAATGGACAGTCTCCCACAGATCTACGAACATTGTCGTAGACCTTCAGTCATCATTCATTTTTTCTTCCATAACCAAAGACTGACAGCATTTGGTTATAGCATGTGTGTGTATCCGACCACCTGTTCTGGATGTATTTGATTGAAACCTGTCATTTCTTGGTATTTAATGTATGTGTATTTATACCAAATTAACGATGTGGTTACCAACATAGGAGACGATATCAACATCTGAAGTCTAACCGATGCAAAGCCAGGAATACAAAGCCCTGACTTTGTGACAAATGATCATAACAATGTGTTTTCTTTTAGCCAGTGAACGATGTTGTTGGCTTGACTCAGTGAGAAACATGTTGTTTGGGGTTTGCTTGTTCACTAAGTGAATCATGGTGCGTGTCTTTGTTGGGTTAGCTTTATATTGTGTGTTTCATGTCGTCCATATGAGTTCATAACATGGGTTACAAAAGGTTGGTGATTTGTTTGCCGATCTCTACATACAAGTCGTTGCCTCTCTCTTATCCCTTTGCTTATTATACAGACCATCATGTAATCATTTTCTGTCTCGAACATAAAGGCCCGTCACCAGATGTCTGCAGAGTGGAGACCGGTGGTTTTAAAGGTCGTGCCACAGTATATGTTTATTGCATAGTTTGAACATCCTGCTAAACAAAAACCAGTTGTTTTGGTTCTGATAGGATGCGGGGGAAATGTTAAGGATTCAATGCTTTTATTGTCATTTGTACATAGCTACAGTGTAGATATGTCAATGACAATCTGAGGTCACAGGCTCCTCCAACAGAGCAACACAATAACACAGATAAAGTAAATAAAATAAAATGTAATATAATAGAAATAGTGCAGAATAGCCTATATACAAGTAATTGGAATATTGATATATATAAGTTGCAGACAGATGAATGTTATGGATGTTCTTTCAAAAGTTCAGTTGTTTAACGGTCTTTAACGACAAGTTTGGGAATGATGTCTTTAAGAGAAGCACACATTCAAGTCCAAGTACAAACCCCCCACCAACAGTCGCCCTGTGTGTCACCCAGAACATTTTAAAGTGTCCGTCAATGAGACCCGACTGAGTCTGGACTTCCTCTTCCTCTCTTTCTCGTTAGACTCAGATTCTGAGAGACAGAAGCCAGGCCGCTGAGTATTAACGCTGGGGTTGAGGTCAGGTCAGATGAAATAAACAACACGTTTGGTACACGCTAAGTGTTGTTGACGTGTGTGTAATTACACAACTTGTTAGAGCTCTATGCAAACCAGAGGAGGTCAGTGGGTTCAGTGTTGAGACGTTGATCTTTTCCTTGTCAGTGTGACAGTTTATCCTGAGAACTGAACACCAGCGTCCTTTACTCGTGTTCCGTTAAATCCATCCCAGTTCTTCAGACATTAACGTCTTTGGATGGGGAACAGGAAACTCAGATTTAATGGTCCCAAGTTATTTTTTAACTATCAATCAATCAATCAAAGTGTATTTATATAGTCCAATATCACACATTTACGTTTGTCTCAGGAGACTTTACAGTTTGTACAGAATATGAATATGACCCCCTCTGTTCTTAGACCCTCACGTCGAACAAGGAAAAACTTCCAAGCGGAAAATGGAAGAAACCTGCCTCAATTGTGTCTCTCAGGAGGGACAGACGTGCAATAGATGTGTGTGTAAATTAAAAAGAGAATACATTTACAACATAGGTAGTCCAAATGCTAGAAAATGCATGTGTCTGTAAAAATTGCTCTATTTCCTTCACTACATTAATTTGACACTCAAACAACAATGATATGATGCAATACTATTCTACTAAACTACCCAGGAGTACATAAGCATCTAAGATAAGCTGAAAATACTACATTTCATGACATTTATTAACATCACTACATAACTACACATTTATTTATTTTGGAACAGACACGACATTGAAACAGTAAAAAAGAAAAACGTCTTCCTGCAAATAACTTGTGTCATTATGTACATGTTATTACTCTATTACGTATGTTGCATTGATTATATTAGATATACTTTATTCTAAATCTGTCCGTCTGCAGGTCTGATATTTCTCAGCCTGCAGTATTGTGGGATTTGGGCGGTTTCAGCCGTTAAAATAACGCAGAGTCTGTTAGAGGGTGAACGACATCCTGACTGAACGTCTAACTGACCACTTCACCATCTGACTGATTGACCTGCTGGGATCATTGATTAACAAACAGACTGTTGGCTCGTACTGTGTGTGATTGTCTGAGTGTGTGAGAATGAACTCTGACACACTCACTGCAGGATGTTTGATGAAGCGTTATCTCACAGTTTTAAGCTCCCTCTCATCTCCTTTGTTTCTTTCTCTATTTATGGCTTCTTCAGGGTCTCTGCACATACTTTAATGTAAACCTCCCCCGCCATAAACGCATCTCCTACCCACACACATACTTGTGAAACCCCAGTGTTCGCGGTAATGATGCATCGCTGTGTTGTAAAACCGGCCAACAGAGAGCAGGAAGAAGAGCAGCAGATTAGATATAAAATAAACTGTTGTAATAATGATCCAGATAACCAGACTCCGACTTGACAGTGAGACTAACAGGACACACGCAGGGCAGATAAAGACGTGCAAGCCACATGAGAGAAAATGTAAAGTAGTATGCTGCTTTCACAGCCTTTCGTCACTCCCTAACATCACAATGGCCATCGGTTTATTCGAAGAATCAGCTAGAAATGTGCCAAACTGTTATTCCCACCATGATACAAAGCCTACTTGTTAACGGAAAAGCTTGGACATGTTCATTTGACATTTATCGGACTGTTGAAATATAGAAACATCCAGAAGCTGGGGAATCACAAGGAGAGATGAATGAACCCTTTTAACACAGTCCTGATCCCCCAAAATGACCCAAAACATGTGTGAACCCATCTTATTTAATTTCTCAACCCCAGATGATCAACAAGTGAATTCAAGTCTCTCTTGTTGCGCAGTCAGGGAGGATATGACATGAATTCTTTATGTCTATATGGCTGGACAAAGGGACACAGCGGGAAGCGATATAGTCTTTTGACCGCGACCTTTTTGTTACTTTTGATACGGAGAACTACTGTAGTCACTTTGGAGGCGAGGAAGTGTATGCCTGGATCGATGAATAAATATGATGTGATGCAGAACCATCTCTGCAATTAGTTTTAAGCAACAAAGGAAAGTGGCCTTTTCATTTTAGAAATGAACTAAAACGCCACGACACATATCGTTTTTTGATGTCCTACCAGCCCCTTTCTGACAGGAAAAAGGCCGAATATGGAAACAGGCCCTATCTCAGCAGCTGTTACACACACCAACTTTATTCTCAGTGTTCAGTTTTGCTACGTGAGGCAAAGCTTCAGAAACATGCGCCCCGCTGAGCACGCCGACTTCAAACAACACTGCAACAACAATGTCGTTGGGGTCTGTTATCAATCGGCACGTGATTTGTTTAGCTGAGCTATCGACAGTGACAGCGCAGCCAAAAAAGGGAGTGAAAAGAGCTAATGTAGAGCAGATTGAAGAGAGGAAAGAAAGAGCCGCTGTGCCTGTCCAGAGGGCGGTTCAGGTGCACACTAATCAGAAGAAGATGACGATGACGAGAGTTTTTTTGGGAGGTCCAGGAAGCGTAACTGCAAGGCCTTGTAAAAGTATTCTCTGAGAGAATTAGGACAGGGGAGCGCTTCTCAGTGTGTGGTAAAGAATCTCGTGTCACGTTTGGGAAACAGGTTGCTGTTCCCACAGGTTTGGGGTTGGTTGATCATCCAAAGTATACAGAGTGAAAAACGCCAACGTCAGGAAAAGAGAGCGATAGTTTGAGTAGGATGGCCCTGTGGACTCCTGGATGCAGAGCGAACAACCCGTAAAGGGATCATGTTCTGACCCGATGTGGTGCCGTCGTGTGAGAGAGGCGATTAGTTTCCACTTGACAAGAACAGAGGCTTTAAGAAGTGTTTTAACGTATAGCTAGAGGCAGAGAAACTAAAACTGTGTTAATGACGCTGCAGACAGAGCTGTCAGTGCCTCACTAAAGTCCTCTGGATGATAAACAGTGGGGGCTTTTATCACTCTCACACACACTCTCACACACACACACACACACACACACACACACACACACACACACACACACACACACACACACACAGACACACACACACACACTCAATAGCCGCGTTCACACCAAGTACTTTCCTGTACTTAGTTCCGGCACTAAGAGCCCTGGCGCTTTTAACCCCAGGGCACTTAGTACAGATCGCGTTCACACCGGAGTACTTTTCCCTGAGGGAAGATTACAAGTACAGTAGGTGGCGGTAAGCACCTTAAAGTTGTTTGCAACCCGCTACAAAACAAGAGAAGAAGAAAAACTGATACAGGATCTGTTTAATCGCCATGTCGGTTTTCTTTATTGCACTCTCAAGACATAACATTAAATAGAAATATTTTAAATGTAACTAAAGTGTCAGTTGTACATGTCAGTAAACATTGTCAATATAAAATAAAGTGTCAGTTGTACTATATAATAACAGTAATAACAATATAAAATAAACTCCCAGCTGTAGGGAGTCTCAGCAGCAAACCCACCTTTATTATATATCTTCCTGAGACCCACTGCATCCGTCTGCCATAAACACTATGCAAACATACATGTTAGTTTTGGCCCATAGTGGACTCCATGTTGTGTTGTGTGAAATGGGGGGGAATTAAAAGTTTAGGTCAAATAATATTTAAAATGATATAAATTATCATATTTGTGTATGTGCCCCTGCCATTCCCCCACAAGGTTGCAACATTGATGATAAATAAATGACAAATAAAGCTTTGCCAGTTTATAACCGATGAAACATGATGGTATCAGAATAATCACTTACATGTGATGTATAGGATGCTACACAGGTCACAAAAGATAAAGTGTCAGGAGAAATAAGCTTAATCGCCATGTCGGTTTTCTTTATTGCACTCTCAAGACATAACATTAAATAGAACAATTTTAAATGTAAATAAAGTGTCAGTTGTACATGTCAGTAAACATTATATATAAAATAAAGTCATAACAGTAATAACAATATAAAATAAACTGTCCCAGGTGTAGGGATATTCTCAGCAGCATGCACACCTTAGTGCAACGTTGTGTGTCGTGTGTCAGTATTTACAAAAACTATACCAAATAAACTGTTATTAAATGCAGTTTGTCGCTCATCCTGCCGCTGCGCCGACGCTTCCTCATGGCGCAGCGCCCACACTTCATCCTGGTGCTGCTGGCGCTCCATCTGCTGCTTGAACACTTCTGCCTGGCGCTCCATCGAGGTGAGCATCTTGTCCTCCGTTTCCTGGGCCTTGGTGAACAGCACCATCTGATCTCCACGCAGCGACTCATTCACCACGGCACGCCGGTCCTCCAACGCCTGGGCGGTGTCAAAGAAATTCGCATCCCGTGTCCGCTTTCCTAAGAGGGGAAAATAAGCAATATACAAGATCTTAGTCGCCATGTAGTTTTACAACATACTAGGAATGTGTTTTTTGTATTTTCACAAATAGAATTAAGGTTTCACAAATCTGAAACTGTGTTATAAAGAATCTTTTGACTCTCTGGGATAATCCAGTCCAGATTTGATGAGTGTAGGTATAGTAGTTTTAGATCAGGACCTGGTCTAATGTGGTCTACATGTAAAAAAAGCACTGAAATCTCCCTTTTTTGTATTTTCACAAATAGAATTAAGGTTTCACAAATCTGAAACTGTGTTATAAAGAATGTTTGGCCTCTCTGGGATAATCCAGTCCAAATAAATCGGCTATGCAGCGATTCAAGAGGTTCAAACACGGAGGATTGTTCCTTTTTGAAGAGTGCTTCATGTATGCTTGTACTTTGTTTAATGTTGTTGAGGCAAGTTAAACATAAAATATGATGAATATTATGAAATAAACATGATTGTGAACATCAGTTCGATGCGTAACGTTCTTTCAAGACAAAGTTACAGTGTGTGTACCTTTGCGTTTGGTTGCTGGTAAGGAGGACGACAAAGCGCTGTGATCTAGAATGCAAAGCTCACTTGTTTCCAATCCCGAGAGTTGTCCATCCTCGCCTGAAACAGACGATTAGTGCCATGAGTTAGTGAAGCAAATTACAGAAACACTGCACAGTTATTCACAAGTCAAAACGTTTTCATACAGCGGAGAATATCTAGCTAGCTAGATGTAGCTAGCCGGGGCCGGTGTTAGCCTATTATGGCTAGCATGGCTAGCTTGATCTACTGAGCAAATAAAAGTACATCTGAGACCATTATTGTGCAGATTAAAACCCCAGTGCATGTAGTTGATTTTACCTTCATCGTGGTAGTCATCGTTGGCCACTGAATCCGCCGTTTGTAGTCCTGAGTTTCTTTATATTTAGCCGGCTGTGCACAATTCCCAGGTCGAGTGAAAGCTACCGAACTGGCTTCAGTAGCATTCCTTGGGTCGCGTCCTCGGCGTAGATCTCCAGAAGCGCCGACACCTCATCATTTCTTGATGCTTGCCATAACTGCTTTCAAAAACAAACACAACGCACGGAGCGTTGTGTTTTTGTAGCGAGGAAAAACAATGGCGTCTCCACACAACATTTTCAGAGTTGTACGGGCGTGGTTTGCAATTCGCCCAGCCAATCAGCACTGGGGAACTTTTGGAGCACTTTTCACCCACAGAAAAGTACGCTCTCTGAGCTGGCTCTAAAAATGGGGGTAAAAGTATCCGAGATTAAGTACGATTTTTGGTGTGAACGCGACATAAGGGGTACTCACGGAACTAAAACGCGAAAAGTACGGTGAAAGTACTCCGGTGTGAACGCGGCTAATAACACCAGCGATCTACAAAGTTGCAGTGCATTCACTGTTGTGCACACGTTTACGAGCCCAAAGGATGACCTCATTTATGTGCACCTGTACACACACAAACACACACACACACACACACACACGCTTTATTTTAAACCACACATTGTGGAACTAAGAATAACATTTATTTGTTCTTTAGAAACAAGTCCTGTTTTTCCTATGAGGCCAAAAAGAGACTAGTGTCTGCAACCTTTCTGCCTGTGCTGCATTATGGAGATGTGGTTTATATGAATGCATCGTCTCAGTGCCTTCACTCGCTGGACACCGTCTACCACGGTGCACTGAGATTCATCACAAACCTCAAAACCTTGACGCACCACTGCAACCTGTACGCTCGTGTTGGATGGTCTTCCCTGACCACGCGTAGACTGAAACACATCCTTATATATAAGGCTATTCTTGGCGCTCTTCCTCCTTATCTAAGGATTTGCATAAACAGAAAATGCACAGGATCTTATCGGCTTCCCTCCGAGGTCTTTTTCCTTTTAACTGAACCAAAAGTCCGTACTGAACTTGGGAAGAGGTTCAGTTACGCTCCTCCTGAAGCTTGGAACCAGCTTCAAACTGAGCTGAAACTCAGAGAGCTGGTCTCATTAAACAGACTCATAGCTGCTCTAACTGACCTGGCCGCTGTGTCTGTAGATGCTTTGGCTAAACTTGGTGTATGCATGTGTTGTGATTGTGTGTCTGTAACTGTGCAGTAACCATTCTTGGGCCAGGACTCTCTTGAAAAACAGATTTTTTTATCTCAATGAGACCTATCCTGGTTAGATAAAGGTAAAATAAATAAAAAATAAACACACATAAAAGTGTCAAATGTCCGGATATTCAATCCTTCAAAGTATAACAAAATGCACCCACGCACAAACATTTTAATACTACACGCAAACATATGTCCAGACACACACACACAACACACACACACACACACACACAACACACACACACACACACACACACACACACACACACACACACACACACACACACTGATACAGACATCTGGTCCTTGTTACCTGTTTTAAAAAACAAAATGCAATCACCTCCACAGAGGTTTCCTGCTGTTTGACATAAGCAGCTTCAGCGGCTAATTCCCCTGTTTAATGTTTGTCTCCCTCTGTATTGATCCTATCACTGCAGGACACGCCACTGCTGTATCAATAAAACATCTTTAGGAGTTATTGAGCAATGATAACATGTCAAAGCAGCCGATTCAGGGGAGAATACAAATGCATATTTCCCAGATCAAGAAAAAAATACATTGTATTTGCAGTAGGATGTTTTTGCAGCGACAGCAGCCATGTAACAGCTAGATTAATGTCTTGTAACCGAGACCTCCGGTATACCCTGCAGTATACTGTGTGAGACACACACCTACACACACACACACACACACACACACACACACACACACACACACACGTCTGCTTCTCATCACCTGCTATAGGAAGCAGCTCTGTGTCTTTACAGCCACATACAGATGAATAGCTCTTCAATGGTGTGATGCATTCTGCCTCTTTTCGTGAGAGAAAAACACACCACCAGCGTCAAGTCAATTTCTTCTCACATAAATATCAGCTAACCAGTGATAAAGCATGTCAATACAGCTGCACAAAATAAACCATACATATTCTTTGGTAGTAAAAGAAAGACTCTCTTTCCCTGCGTACTGTATTCATGAACCATTACACCAGACTATACACAAGTTAGACTAAACAGTATTGTTATATACAAGGAAAATAAGTTAGGCTCTGCATTTCCTGCTATCTGGGACCAATTGACCGGGAAACAATTTATAGAAAACGGATGTCTTGGAAAACAGAAAGAAGTGGGATACAGGAGAAACAGAAGTATGAATGTGAGTCACAGAGAGAGAGGGAGAAAGAGAGAAAGAGATGACGTTTGAATTGGAGAAAGACAGAAAGGGAACAGGAGATAAATACAAAAGAAACAGATTTGTAAAAGGATGTGAAGAAAAATATAGTGAAAACAGAAAATAATTGGATGCAAAAACACACAAGTATAGAAGGAAAGATATGAGAGGGAATGAAATACATGATATCCCTTTTCTCTCTGCATCTCTCTCACAAACACAGTTCCAGCTTGAAGTCCATTTCTTTCACATAAATGTTAGCTGTTATTGGCTCGCATACTGTAGGTTGCTTTCCTCATTGTGCAGCAAGGCTAACGTGATGTTGCTAACGTAATGATGCTAACGTAATGATGCTAACGAAATGATGCTAACATAACACACTGTAAATGTATACCAGCTCGTTGCAGACAGTAAAAAAGCTGTCAGTCAAGAGCTGAGACTTTTTTTAGGAAGATTTGCTTTTATGTTATAATGATGCTAACGTGATGTTGCTAACGAAATGATGCTAACGTAATGATGCTAACGAAATGATGCTAACGTAATGATGCTAAAGAAATTATGCTAACTTAATGATTTTAACGAAATGATGCTAACGTGATGTTGCTAACGAAATGATGCTAACGTAATGATGCTAACGAAATGATGCTAACGTAATGATGCTAACGTAATGATGCTAACGTAATGATGCTAACCAAATGATGCTAACGAAATGATGCTAACGTAATGATGCTAACGAAATGATGCTAACGTAATGATGCTAACGTGATGTTGCTAACAAAATGATGCTAGCGTAATGATGCTAACGAAATGATGCTAACGTAATGATTTTAACGAAATGATGCTAACGAAATGATGCTAACGAAATGATGCTAACGAAATGATGCTAACGTGTCACACTGTAAATGTTCCTGCTTGCTAGTGACAGAAAAGAGCAGGAAGTCCAAAACTTCTTTCAAGAATATATTTTGTCATGTTGCAGCTAGAAAAATATAAAACTGAAAAGTAATGGATGCAAAACGACAGGAATTGGAGGAAAAATATGAGAGGGAAAATAATAGGGAGCGCCAAAAGAGCATAATGTCCGTTGAGCTGCTGTTCTCCTGCTGAATGTCCGTCAGCATCTTCTCATGTTGGTGGGAAGCCACTAACAGGAGAGAGCAAACACTGAGCAGCTCTGATTTCCTCTTCTTGCTTTTTCAAAAGAGTTTTACGTGGTTTTTCAGGCCAGATCCCCCGCTGAGCAGTGAGCTTTATTTCATTTGGATCAAACAAATACCTCTGCTTCCAAAGCCCGCCCCCCTCCACTAACTCCACTTACTCTCTTCCCTTTTTCTACATCTGCCCACCTTCTTGTAGTTTTCCCCGCTGTGCGTATTCCTGCAGATTTACACCAGGCCCGAGTTGTTTTCACGCGTTAGTCTGTGTGTCATCACTGGTGACACATCTTATAGCGGGAAGTATACGCCGTTTTTAAGAACTTTGCTAGATGTTAATGTCTGTTTTGTTTATCTATGGGCAGATTATATCATTGCAATAGCGTCACAACCGTGCAAGAGGCAGTCACACACCTCTACAGATGTGCAGTTGAGACAAAATGCTTGAGTTTATTATACATATTTCTATAATTCTCTCAAGGTAAGTGGAGCAGGATGGGCCGAAATGCAGCAGACAGGAGTACTTAACAGAAAATACCTTTATTTAGGGCTTGGTCCAGACGAGACAAAAGCAAAACAATGACTAAAGGGAAAAGCATGACTGAACTAATGAGGAGATGAAGTGCAGGTGTTCATGAGGTCGTTGCAGGGCTGATGGGGAACAGGTGAAACGAATAAGAGCAGGACAACACAAAGACCAGCAGTGAAAACAGACATTACACAGGTTGAAGAAGAACATATTAAAGCGTTATGTTAATAAGCCAAATGTAAAAATGGGCTCTAACAATATGTCACTGACAAACTAGCATGGATTATATCAACTCTTTGTGCTTCTATAAAAAAAATTAAAACTGTTTTTTCACTATACGCCCATCGTCCTCTGTTGCTTTCCATGATGTAATTCCCTTTTAAATGTGGGTTTCTTTGGGAGTTTTTCCTTTGTAGGGTGCAAGTGTCTAAGGACAGAGGGTGTTGTAGCTCCCCGAGACAAATGTGTAATTTGGGATATCGGGTAATATACATAACATTTGATTGATTGATAGTCACACTCTCATCCGGTGTCCAAACAGCTGATTTACTCCAAAAAACTGATTTGTACTCATCCAATTTCTACAGTGACATACCCAGCGCTGATGTAGCCATTGATTATTCTGTTTAGATTTATCATGCAAGATTATTCATATTTCAATAAACATCAAACCACACTGCATCCAACGAGCGACAAATAATTATTTCTGTGTCTACTTATGATCACTTTCACTCCTCACCTTGGCAACCGACAGTTTAAAATAAGACATTGAATAACTTGAATTTCCATCATAGGTTCATTTCTGAAAAGTTAAATATTTTAAAACTAACAACAAAGCAGGAGCGCTCAGGAGAAAGGCACAATGTGGACACGTGGCTTTACAACTGGAAACATGAATACATCTTTCAGTACCGCCAGATTTCTGCAACACCAAGACTATTTAGAAACCTTGGAGGACCTTCCTGGGATTATCAGTCCATTACTCTGAGCCTCAGTTCAGTCTCCTGTGGGATCTTTAGTCAAAGTTCCTCCATTAACGTAGCTTTCCTGTCTGGCATGGAAACTCCAGCAGACACATCATCAGAGCGATCTGTCGCTAACTTGACCTCAGTTATAAGCCTCTCTCTCACTCATTGTCTCGCACCAATCCCACTGTTATCCTCATTCAGCTCAAGTGGATTTTATGGGCATTTAAAAAAGGGATTATCCAAGCATTAAAAGTCAAAGTAAGTGTTACTTTTGACAGTTTCTCTCTCGTCACACACACCTGACGGCTGACGTGATACCAGTCCACAGCTGGGTTTCATCCCCTTGTTTTTTACGCCAATATGAAATGCCAAAAAATGATATAATGCATGCTGATGAAAACACATTGGCCCGGTAAATTGGGATATTGCAATGTGTCCTGTGGCTACCAAGATCCATTTACTATGCGAGCAGGAGGCAATAACATCTGGTATTCCTGGGTTTGTGGGTAGAATCTGAGGGGCTTTTGTCCTAAAACATTACAGCTGTACATAAATAATATGCCAAATGTAAAAAAGGTTGTAGATCTGCCTTTTAAAAAATCAACAATAATCAATAAAAACACTTGCAGTAGGACTTGGAAGTCAACAGGAAGACTCTAATCCTCCTCAGTGATGCTCATTAGAAACTGATTTTCCCTTCATACTGTACATCAGGTATCATGTGAAACGTTTGCTCCTCTTGGTCTGAAATGAATAATAGCTTGCGTGTGAATCTCTCTCCATTTCTTCCCCCACATGTTCTCAAACGTCTCTTTGCTTTCACCAGGATGTTCTCACACACTCTTCGTAGATATACCTCAGAAAAGTCATGAACTGTTATGTGTATATATCCCAGGAAATCGTTTTGTATGTATTTCACATAAGAAAGTCAAACGTATCCATGGAAATCATTTTTCCGTCCGTACATTATTTGAGAAACTCCCTCCCGAGGAAACAGGGATTTGAGCCTTTGCAGACCATTTACATGCACTAAAACCTATAGAACACACTACAGGAGAGGGTAGACCTTTAGCATAATAGGGCCCCTTTAAACAAAACTCGTAATGTTTTACTACCCTAATTTAAGCAAGTAGATTTGTTGCCTTATTTTAAGCAAGTTGTTTCCTGTTTTATTGGCATGTGTTGTACAGAAGATGCAGACAAAAGGGGAACTAGCTTAACCATAACATATCATTTGTACTGTTGAATGAGGATATGTTGCATTCAGGTACAATAGGACACCAGACTATCATGATCTCATTGATCTCAGAGGCTCAGAGAGACATTACACAGCGACACTGAGCCTGAAATCCTTCCTTTATAAAGTGAAATCAGGCGACAGTAAACATGTTGCCGTCTCTTAATGGCAGAGCTGTTACCAACCAAGCCATAGTACTTATGAAGTCATTTAAAGATCTGGCATGACGTGTGAAAATGAATTACTCGCCCTCGAACTCTGCTCAGTGGTTAAACATTACGCATGAAAGAATGGAGGGTAATTTAGAAAATGTCTCAATGAGGTGGTGAGATTCTGCCTCATCTTCATCATCCAATCTGTGGCCTCTGAGGGTTAGGAAAGACAGGAAGACAGTGGTTTTGTTTCACACACACACACACACACACACACACACACACACACACACACACACACATAACCTTGACAACTAGAAACGATTTGCTTTTCATTATAACCCAAGTTAAATAGAAGTGTGTATCCTTGGGCAAGATACCTAAACACAAGTGGTGCATGGCCAAATGTGTGGGAACGTTTTTCTTCTGCTCTTTGTATCAAGACTTTGTAAAGATTGGAGACAGTGATATTAAAATACAGTCCATTAACCATTTGTTTATTTTAAAAACTCATTTGTAATATGTCAAAAACAATCATGATCCAGGAGAAAATCTGTTTCCCTCGTTAGTGACGAATCAGTGTTGTTGATTTCTAAATGCTGCATGTGTTGCTGAAGATGTTTCTTTGTGTGTTTTGGAACATTTGTGTTTTTATATCTGCATCCTTTCTGAAGCTGCAGCGTGTTTCTCTTTATCTAAATGTTTTTGGCCTTTGTACATGTCGGCCGCCGTATGATACATAATTATAAAGTGATGCAACATGACCTTAATGTCCTAAATTCTAAGGAAACAGTTTGTCAGAAACCCTAAATCCAACAAAGGACTGTGGTTTTATGTAAATGTTATAATGGACTTAAACGCCATGACATTAAGTCAGGGGCGTCAAACTCAAATACACAGTGGGCCAAAACAGTTGCATTAATTTCTTATGGCTCTATCTGCAGCTTTTCCAGAGTCATTTCTTATGATTACATTTTTCCACAGGCCAACAACAGCTTCAAAAAAACTATTTCCCTCAAAGAAAAAACCAAACATGCCCTGTTGTCTCAAGAAAGAAAGTGCAGAAGGAAACATCCATTAAACTCAGTGTGCTGCTCTGTGATGCTAGTTCAGATACTTGGCATCTCATCTTGGGTGCAAGTTCATCAATGTTTGGGCTCAGGCTCTGAGCTGAGGAGACCCTCAGGATTGAGTGAAGGTGTGCGTGCAATATACCGGAGGGCCAGATCTAATAGTAATTAGAAATTATCCTGCGGGCCGAAATTAAATCCACCAAGGGCCTGATTTGGCCCCCGGGCCTTGAGTTTGACACATGTGCCTTAAGTCAATAAATGCAGGACGTTGAACGTTAAACATATTTATTTTTAGTTTTATAATGTGCAATAACTTACTTATTGACTTGTTTACATTTATTACTACCTTGACCGTATTGGTCTTGTATTTGTATGGTAATGTTGTATTGTTTTGTAAGCGTACTGTTCAATGTATCGTAGGTCCAATTTACAGTCCCTTTATATATTATATATTAAAAGTTTTAGCTTGTATTGTCAAAGTTATACTCATACTGTCTGTTATGTGTGATTGCACCATCGGGAATGCTTGGAATTTCGCTGTACTCTGTGTAGTGGCAATAAAAGGAATCAGAAACTGTTAGTCGATATCGTTGTTCAGGAGAGCAGGCTGAATGATGACAGTGTGGGAAATTAGAGCAAGCAAGGAAAGGTTAAAGGGTGTTTTTATAGAGGGAGAAGTGATGGAAAGATGAGGCGAGCGTGGAGAGGCGTGACGGAGGAAGAGTTTCAGCTCGGTGTGTTATAGTATATATCTGGTGGAAGTGAAAGCCTCCTCTGTTCGGCTGCAGATCTGATGTTTCCCCTGATGTTTCCCCTGAGGCTCGGAGCCTGGAAGTGGGCTGGCAGAGCAAATAAACAGAGAGGAGGTGCTCACATCGCCACTCTAACACCTCCACATGTGTACACTCACAGGAGTTTCAAAAGAACTTTGAAACGTTTTGATTTCTCAAGGAGTTCATAATTTTATTTCCAAGAAATTTCATTTGATCTTTTATTTTATATCTCAGAAAGATCATAAACAAGGCTGACCCTCATTTACAAAAATTCCAAGTTAAATACAAATATGTATCCTTGGGCAAGATACCTAACCACAAGTGGATAGATAGATTCCTTTATTGTCACGACACAGAGTACAGCAGAATTCCAAGTATTCCCGAAGGTGCAATCACACGTAACAGACAGTATAAGTATCATTTGACAATACAAGCTAAAAACATTTCATATATACTATATAATGTGACACAAAACTGGACCTATGACACATAGAACAGTACGCTTATAAAACAATACAACATTACCATACACATACAAAAACAAGACCAATACGGTCAAGGCAAGTGGTGCATGGCCAAAGGTGTGTTAAGGTGTGTGAATGTGTGTGAATGTGTGTGAATGTGTGTGAATGTGTGTGAAGGTGTGAATGTGTGTGAATGTGTGTGAATGTGTGTGAAGGTGTGTGAAGGTGTGTGAATGTGTATTAATGTGTGTGAATGTGTGTGAATGTGTTTGAATGTGTGTGAATGTGTGTGAATGTGTGTGAATGTGTGTGTGAATGTGTGTGAATGTGTGTGAATGTGTGAATGTGTGTGAATGTGTGTGAATGTGTGAATGTGTGTGAATGTGTGTGAATGTGTGTGAAGGTGTGAATGTGTGTGAATGTGTGTGAATGTGTGTGAAGGTGTGTGTGTGTGTGTGTGTGTGTGTGTGAATGTGTGTGAATGTGTGTGAATGTGTGTGAATGTGTGTGAAGGTGTGAATGTGTGTGAATGTGTATTAATGTGTGTGAATGTGTGTGAATGTGTTTGAATGTGTGTGAATGTGTGTGAATGTGTGTGAATGTGTGTGTGAATGTGTGTGAATGTGTGTGAATGTGTGAATGTGTGTGAATGTGTGTGAATGTGTGAATGTGTGTGAATGTGTGTGAATGTGTGAATGTGTGTGAATGTGTGTGAAGGTGTGAATGTGTGTGAATGTGTGTGAATGTGTGTGAATGTGTGTGAATGTGTGTGAATGTGTGTGTGTGTGTGTGGGTGTGTGTGTGTGTGTGTGTGTGTGTGTGTGTGTGTGTGAATGTGTGTGTGTGTGTGAATGTGTGTGAATGTGTGTGAAGGTGTGAATATGTGTGAATGTGTGTGAATGTGTGTGAAGGTGTGTGAATGTGTGTGAATGTGTGTGAATGTGTGTGTGTGTGTGTGTGTGTGTGAATGTGTGTGAATGTGTGTGAATGTGTGTGAATGGGTGAATGTGTGTGAATGTGTGTGAATGTGTGTGAAGGTGTGTGAAGGTGTGTGAATGTGTGTGAATGTGTGTGTGTGTGAATGTGTGTGAATGTGTGTGAATGTGTGTGAATGTGTGTGAATGTGTGAATGTGTGGAAGTGTTGTGAATGTGTGTGAATGTGTGTGAATGTGTGAATGTGTATGAATGTGTGTGAAGGTGTTGTGAATGTGTGTGAATGTGTGTGAATGTGTGTGAAGGTGTGTGAAGGTGTGTGAATGTGTGTGAAGGTGTGTGAAGGTGTGTGTGAATGTGTGTGAATGGTGGTGTTGAATGTGTGGATGAAGGTGATTGTGATGTGTGTTGAATGTGTGTGAATGAATGTGTGGAATGTGTGTGAAGTGTGTGATGTGTGAGTGTGTGGAAGGGTGTGTGAAGGTGTGTGAATGTGTGTGAATGTGTGGTGTGTGAATGTGTGTGAAGGTGTGTGAATGTGTGTGAATGTGTGTGAATGTGTGTGAAGGTGTGTGAATGTGTGTGAATGTGTGTGAAGGTGTGTGAATGTGTGAATGTGTGTGAAGGTGTGTGAATGTGTGTGAATGTTAGTTTCTTTGAGAACGTGGCACCTTCCTCTGCTCTTCAACTTTGTAAAGACTGGATGAAGCACACATTGCCACACTAACACCTTCACATGTGTGTACTCACAAGAGTTTCAAAAGAACACACACACACACACACACACAATTATACGCTACACTAAAGGAGCTGCTGGAAAACACCTTCACACCTTCAGGAGGAAGGCGGCTGGTTTTGTTTAATTTGTGGAGAAAAATCCAAGATCCTGAGAGGATTTTTGAGGCTTTTCGACTGTAAAGATGTCATAACAACAGGGACAAGTATGTAAGTTAAGCCTTTTTATAAAGGACTATCAATGTGGTTTTACTGCTTTTGAAAAATCACCTTTTTTTCCAGTGAAACCACATTAAAATGTCAAAAACAATAAAGCTCAGCATCATAAATGAACGATACTCACTCCCAAAAGACTATATGTAAAGAAAGGACATGGCCACCTTCCAATATGTGTTTTATTGTTGGTCTCATCATGCTAATGTGCTTCAGCGTAATCCATCATCACGCCATCACACACAACGCGACACGCCAAGGTTTCCAAATACTTTCAACCGTGCAAATAAATCAGTTACAGCGTGTTTTGATGAATGCAGCATGCTTTAATCGCAACACGTATGAGCCACGTCAGTGAGAAGCATCCATCAAACTGACAAGACGTACACACACACACACACACACACACACACACACACACACACACACATGTCCGGCCTCCTGTCCTGGCGTGTCAAGAGGCCATTGACCTCCACTGAGCTCCGCTTCCTGTGTTCCTCCTCCACGAATCCCAAGAGGGAAACTCTAAACTGACTACAACCTTCATCCCTGTCTTCAAAACCATCCTCTTCCTCCTCCTTATGCTGTCACCAGAGATGGCAAAAGTACACATCCTGTACTCAAGTAGAAGTACAGATACTCGTGTTTAAAAATACTCTGGTAGAAGTAGAAGTACTGACTAAACTTCTTCACTCAAGTAAAAGTAAAGAGGGCTTTGAAATGTACTTCAGTAAAAAGTACCCATAACTAGCATCTGTTTTAAAGAGTACCTGACCTCCCTTTATATTAATAGAACAATAATGTCATTGTTAGCTAATGAATGTTTCCATGCTGAACAACGGCAACATGACAACGTTTTCATTGGTCCCTCTTCTTTAGAGAAGAGCAGGAAATGATGGATACACGGATCGTGTTCAAATCAATAGGCACGCAATGACTCTAAATAATAATGATCACGCCACCAAACACACATTCAAACTAAAGGAACCAGCCTGTTTGGGAAATGTGAGAAGTAGAAAGTACAGGTATTTGTGTTCAACATGTAAGAAGTAGAAAGTACAGGTATTTGGGTTCAAAATGTAAGAAGTAGAAAGTACAGGTATTTGTGTTCAAAATGTAAGAAGTAGAAAGTACAGGTATTTGAGTTCAACATGTGAGAAGTAGAAAGTTCAGGTATTTGAGTTCAACATGTAAGAAGTAGAAAGTACAGGTATTTGTGTTCAACATGTAAGAAGTAGAAAGTACAGGTATTTGAGTTCAACATGTGAGAAGTAGAAAGTACAGGTATTTGTGTTCAACATGTAAGAAGTAGAAAGTACAGGTATTTGTGTTCAACATGTAAGAAGTAGAAAGTACAGGTATTTGTGTTCAACATGTAAGAAGTAGAAAGTACAGGTATTTGTGTTCAACATGTAAGAAGTAGAAAGTACAGGTATTTGTGTTCAACATGTAAGAAGTAGAAAGTACAAGTATTTGTGTTCAAAATGTAAGAAGTCAAAGTAAAAAGTCGTCAGTAAAATAAGTAGTGGAGTAAAGTACTGATACCAGAAACATGTACTTAAGTACAGTAACAAAGTATTTGTACTCCACTACTTCCATGCACCTCTGGCTGTCAATATCCTTCTCCCCCATTTTCATTTTCTCCCATATCATTTCAACCTCCCGCTCCGATCATCCCACCTTTCTGTAATCTGAGCCAGTGATTTATGTGAAAGGACAGGAGCAGAGTGGAGAAACTCTACCCACCGACTAAGAGAACGACACTCTGTAATGTAAGTGGGACTCGTATCGCATAGTGACAGCATGGTCTATGGAAAGCATCATATATATCGTCACTGGGGGTTTTCTCAGAGTGCTATAATGAATATGCTGTCTTTGTGGTGCATTCCTGACCTGCAAATGCACAAATAAATCACAGTAACTCTCGATGGGAAAACATAACAGGGAGCACCCCCCCCCCCCCCCTTCTGGAAGGAGACCCCTCTAAAGTACATAATCTTCAGTGTAAAGTGATCCGGGCCCAGGCACGACTCTGGATCCTGTCTCGGGATTTCGTCCATGTTTCTTTGCTGATTTTGGCAGCAGCTGAAGGAGCAGACGGAGGTCGTTTATGGACCCGAATTCAACCCGACTGCAGGTAGCTGTGGGTCAGCAACACAAGGGACTGGAGGGAGGAATATGGAAGATAAATGTAGACTGAATGCTATATGGACGTAGTATCGGCAACGACTCCCATTGTTACGAAAAAGGGGAGCAGGGTTGACCTAAATTAATAGAATAGAAGCATTTATTGTCGTTATACAAGTACAACAAGAAGAGTACTCCTTTTAAGATGCCATCTAAACATTCAGAATAGACATCATACAACAAAGACACGCAGCATTCATACGATTACGTACATAAAATAATTAAAAAATGAAGTGCAGGAAATATTTATAGTATAGCATAATAAATATGTTTGTGTGTATAATATTGCACATGTGGGATATTGCACAGGGACGAAGACTAAGCGGTAATAATGCATGCAGGACACTGAAAACCTTTGAGTAAAATACCTTGAATAACAGGAAATCCAGGCAGGACACGGCAAAACTGAACAGAACTTTTCAGCACAAGAGAAACCTGGATCTGCAGAGGAGATGAAGACTCAAATACATCAGAAATAATCACAAAAACAGAAACAACTGGATAAGGCAGGCAAAAACACAAGTGCAACAGGTATAACGAATCAGACAATCACACAGGGAATCAAAAACAGACATAGGAAGTGAACAAGTGTTCAAAATAAAAACAGGAAACAGACGAAGTGAAGCTCAATATGGGCGAATCCATTTAAGCAGTTACACATTAGCACAACAACAACAACAAACTAGCAGTTTTAAAAGCCTCCCAGCCTCTTCAACCCTTTCAAAGGTTGACCTGTATATTGTAATTATTACACGTTGCCTATGTTTCACCGCTGATAACCTCTTCATTAAGAAAAAACATGGATGATAGAAACGTTTGGAAAGGATTTGGACAGACTCTCTTGGCTTTCTCCTTGAAACACTGTCAGAGTGGATATACTGAACTGTAAATGCTGGCTGCTGCTTTTGACAGTTTGTATATTCAGAGTGAGATAAATTGCAAAAACAAAGAAAAAGGACTGGTCCTGGGAGCGTGTCTTCACGATGATTGTGAGTTTGCAACTTCCAGGGTGAGATAACTACTCCAAACTGACTGGCAAATTCCCCAAATAATGGGAATAGCACCAAGTATTTGCAACATCTATCTGGCCCTTCTCAAGGTTGACTCAAAAAACGATATTGCTAATGACAAATACAGCCGAAAACACACATTTAAAGTTGGCAATTATCCATTATGTATATCAATGGCCCAGTATAATTTGCACTTCAGGCAAAGCTGTCAGACGTGAGTTTCATCCTCAGCCAGAAGTTCTCTCAACAGGAGAGGGAAGAAACAACATTAGCCTCCTTTAGCTTAGCGGTGGTGACGTGAAGTCATGTGACCGTGCTGTATTTCCTTTATTGCCCAACATTAGCCGCCTTTAGCTTAGCGGTGGTGACGTGAAGTCATGTGACCGTGCTGTAGTTCCTTTATAGCCCAACATTAGCCACCTTTAGCTTAGCGGTGGTGACGTGAAGTCATGTGACCGTGCTGTATTTCCTTTATTGCCCAACATTAGCCGCCTTTAGCTTAGCGGTGGTGACGTGAAGTCATGTGACCGTGCTGTAGTTCCTTTATAGCCCAACATTAGCCACCTTTAGCTTAGCGGTGGTGACGTGAAGTCATGTGACCGTGCTGTAGTTCCTTTATAGCCAAACATTAGCCGCCTTTAGCTTAGCGGTGGTGAAGTGACGTCAGGTGACCGTGCTGTTCCCTTGTAGCCCAACGTAATCTTCTAGCAATAAGATTTCCCATTCAACTATTGTAAAATGTGTTTTAAACCACAGATATTATCAGGTTGAACAAAAGGTGTACATATCATAAACTTTTTTTTTTTTCCACAAAACTTATTTCTCTTCTATGATCCTAATCTTATGGGAAAATACCGTTGACTTTTTTGTTGAGGTAGCCTATCTTGCAGGTCGGCCTTTTGTTCAATGCCTTCGCTTACATATTGATGTGTATTTTTGCAAATTACGGCAACCTGTAAGTCAGAGGAAAAGTGTTGAATTATTGACATTGCCATGTTCACTGTTGGAGCTTCATGTTAGTAAGAAGTTTGAAGAGCTGTTTGAAAAAGTGAGCTAAGCAGGGAGAAATGAGACAGACACTCCAGTTGTTGTCTGTTAAAGGCTTTGAGAAATCCTCCTGGCCTCTGCAAGTCTGGAGAGGACAGAAAAATATTCCTCTGAAAGAAATAAAGATGGAAAAGACAGACACCTCATCTGGTTTCACAGACAGAGGGCAACACGAGGCCAACAACATGTCAGTCTGCAGAGAGAGTGAGAGAGACAGGGATTATGTCAACAACTAGTGAACCAATGAGGTGCACCGTGAAACGAGAGGACGTTAGAACGGACTGAGTATAAATCGTCATGTTTCAAATCACAGACTCCTTGTAGTTCGAGTGAAGGAAAGTGCACCGAGAGGACAGAGAGAAAAGAGAGGAGATGGATAATGTCATGGATCGCTCTCACTAATAAACCCTGACGGACATTTAAAGGCTGTACCCAATTACTGGATGGTATCCTGGCCCTCACACAGACACACACACACACACACACACACACACACACACACACACACACACACACACACACACACACACACACACACACACACACACACACACACACACACACACACACACACACACACACACACACACACACACACAAAGATGGGAACACACACATAGTTAGACAGTGTGTGGGTTTTGGAAAGGTTACTGATATTATTTTTGAATTAAAGGTGCTGATATTTTGCCAAAAAGTTGTGCCCATTTTCATGTTAAAAGGTTCCAATGGTGCTCTGATGGTTTTACGACTTTGGTGTGTTCCTGAGGTCTAAGTCATAATGAGAAAAAAACATGGAGGCTACAAAGAAGATGTGTTGTATTAAATGCTCAGAAGATTTAAACAAAACATTGATATCTGTTTCCGAGTAATACTTTTCCCAAATATTCTGCCGCTAAATATATACGGCGTAAATACCATATCTTGCAATGTTAAAGAGTCCTCTCCTGCTGATGTTCAGGTGTATATCAGTATGTAGTGTCTCTACTTTAAAGAGTCCTCTCCTGCTGATGTTCAGGTGTATATCAGTATGTAGTGTCTCTACTTTAAAGAGTCCTCTCCTGCTGATGTTCAGGTGTATATCAGTATGTAGTGTCTCTACTTTAAAGAGTCCTCTCCTGCTGATGTTCAGGTGTCTATCAGTATGTGGTGTCTCTACTTTAAAGAGTCCTCTCCTGCTAATGTTCAGGTGTATATCAGTATGTAGTGTCTCTACTTTAAAGAGTCCTCTCCTGCTGATGTTCAGGTGTATATCAGTATGTGGTGTCTCTACTTTAAAGAGTCCTCTCCTGCTGATGTTCAGGTGTATATCAGTATGTAGAGTCTCTACTTTAAAGAGTCCTCTCCTGCTGATGTTCACGTTTATATCAGTATGTGGTGTCTCTACTTTAAAGAGTCCTCTCCTGCTGATGTTCAGGTGTATATCAGTATGTAGTGTCTCTACTTTAAAGAGTCCTCTCCTGCTGATGTTCAGGTGTATATCAGTATGTAGTGTCTCTACTTTAAAGAGTTCTCTCCTGATGATGTTCAGGTGTATATCAGTATGTAGTGTCTCTACTTTAAAGAGTCCTCTCCTGCTGATGTTCAGGTGTCTATCAGTATGTAGTGTCTCTACTTTAAAGAGTCCTCTCCTGCTGATGTTCAGGTGTCTATCAGTATGTGGTGTCTCTACTTTAAAGAGTCCTCTCCTGCTGATGTTCAGGTGTATATCAGTATGTAGTGTCTCTACTTTAAAGAGTCCTCTCCTGCTGATGTTCAGGTGTTTATCAGTATGTGGTGTCTCTACTTTAAAGAGTCCTCTCCTGCTGATGTGCAGGTGTATATCAGTATGTAGTGTCTCTACTTTAAAGAGTCCTCTCCTGCTGATGTTCAGGTGTATATCAGTATGTAGTGTCTTTAAAGAGTCCTCTCCTGCTGATGTTCAGGTGTATATCAGTATGTAGTGTCTCTACTTTAAAGAGTCCTCTCCTGCTGATGTTCAGGTGTATATCAGTATGTAGTGACTCTACTTTAAAGAGTCCTCTCCTGCTGATGTTCAGGTGTATATCAGTATGTAGTGTCTCTACTTTAAAGAGTCCTCTCCTGCTGATGTTCAGGTGTATATCAGTATGTAGTGTCTCTACTTTAAAGAGTACTCTCCTGCTGATGTTCAGGTGTATATCAGTATGTAGTGTCTCTACTTTAAAGAGTCCTCTCCTGCTGATGTTCAGGTGTATATCAGTATGTAGAGTCTCTACTTTAAAGAGTCCTCTCCTGCTGATGTTCAGGTGTATATCAGTATGTAGTGTCAATACTTTAAAGAGTCCTCTCCTGCTGATGTTCAGGTGTATATCAGTATGTAGTGTCTCTACTTTAAAGAGTCCTCTCCTGCTGATGTTCAGGTGTATATCAGTATGTAGTGTCTCTACTTTAAAGAGTCCTCTCCTGCTGATGTTCAGGTGTATATCAGTATGTAGAGTCTCTACTTTAAAGAGTCCTCTCCTGCTGATGTTCACGTTTATATCAGTATGTAGGTGTCTCTACTTTAAAGAGTCCTCTCCTGCTGATGTTCAGGTGTATATCAGTATGTAGTGTCTCTACTTTAAAGAGTCCTCTCCTGCTGATGTTCAGGTGTATATCAGTAGTAGTGTCTCTACTTTAAAGAGTCCTCTCCTGCTGATGTTCAGGTGTATATCAGTATGTGGTGTCTCTACTTTAAAGAGTCCTCTCCTGCTAATGTTCAGGTGTATATAGGTATGTAGTGTCTCTACTTTAAAGAGTCCTCTCCTGCTGATGTTCAGGTGTATATCAGTATGTAGTGTCTCTACTTTAAAGAGTCCTCTCCTGCTGATGTTCAGGTGTATATCAGTATGTAGTGTCTCTACTTTAAAGAGTCCTCTCCTGCTGATGTTCAGGTGTATATCAGTATGTAGTGTCTCTACTTTAAAGAGTCCTCTCCTGCTGATGTTCAGGTGTATATCAGTATGTGGTGTCTCTACTTTAAAGAGTCCTCTCCTGCTAATGTTCAGGTGTATATCAGTATGTAGTGTCTCTACTTTAAAGAGTCCTCTCCTGCTGATGTTCAGGTGTATATCAGTATGTAGTGTCTCTACTTTAAAGAGTCCTCTCCTGCTGATGTTCAGGTGTATATCAGTATGTAGAGTCTCTACTTTAAAGAGTCCTCTCCTGATGATGTTCAGGTGTATATCAGTATGTAGTGTCTCTACTTTAAAGAGTCCTCTCCTGCTGATGTTCAGGTGTATATCAGTATGTAGTGACTCTACTTTAAAGAGTCCTCTCCTGCTGATGTTCAGGTGTATATCAGTATGTAGTGTCTCTACTTTAAAGAGTCCTCTCCTGCTGATGTTCAGGTGTATATCAGTATGTAGAGTCTCTACTTTAAAGAGTCCTCTCCTGCTGATGTTCAGGTGTATATCAGTATGTAGTGTCTCTACTTTAAAGAGTCCTCTCCTGCTGATGTTCAGGTGTATATCAGTATGTAGTGTCTCTACTTTAAAGAGTCCTCTCCTGCTGATGTTCAGGTGTATATCAGTATGTAGTGTCTCTACTTTAAAGAGTCCTCTCCTGCTGATGTTCAGGTGTATATCAGTATGTAGTGTCTCTACTTTAAAGAGTCCTCTCCTGCTGATGTTCAGTTGTATATCAGTATGTAGTGTCTCTACTTTAAAGAGTCCTCTCCTGCTGATGTTCAGGTGTATATCAGTATATAGTGTCTCTACTTTAAAGAGTCCTCTCCTGCTGATGTTCAGGTGTATATCAGTATGTAGTGTCTCTACTTTAAAGAGTCCTCTCCTGCTGATGTTCAGGTGTATATCAGTATGTAGAGTCTCTACTTTAAAGAGTCCTCTCCTGCTGATGTTCAGGTGTATATCAGTATGTAGTGTCTCTACTTTAAAGAGTCCTCTCCTGCTGATGTTCAGGTGTATATCAGTATGTAGTGTCTCTACTTTAAAGAGTCCTCTCCTGCTGATGTTCAGGTGTATATCAGTATGTAGTGTCTCTACTTTAAAGAGTCCTCTCCTGCTGATGTTCAGGTGTATATCAGTATGTAGTGACTCTACTTTAAAGAGTCCTCTCCTGCTGATGTTCAGGTGTATATCAGTATGTAGTGTCTCTACTTTAAAGAGTCCTCTCCTGCTGATGTTCAGGTGTATATCAGTATGTAGTGTCTCTACTTTAAAGAGTCCTCTCCTGCTGATGTTCAGGTGTATATCAGTATGTAGTGACTCTACTTTAAAGAGTCCTCTCCTGCTGATGTTCAGGTGTATATCAGTATGTAGTGTCTCTACTTTAAAGAGTCTTCTCCTGCTGATGTTCAGGTGTATATCAGTATGTAGTGTCTCTACTTTAAAGAGTCCTCTCCTGCTGATGTTCAGGTGTATATCAGTATGTAGTGTCTCTACTTTAAAGAGTCCTCTCCTGCTGATGTTCACGTTTATATCAGTATGTGGTGTCTACTTTAAAGAGTCCTCTCCTGCTGATGTTCAGGTGTATATCAGTATGTAGTGACTCTACTTTAAAGAGTCCTCTCCTGCTGATGTTCAGGTGTATATCAGTATGTAGTGTCTCTACTTTAAAGAGTCCTCTCCTGCTGATGTTCAGGTGTATATCAGTATGTAGTGTCTCTACTTTAAAGAGTCCTCTCCTGCTGATGTTCAGGTGTATATCAGTATGTAGTGTCTCTACTTTAAAGAGTCCTCTCCTGCTGATGTTCAGGTGTATATCAGTATGTAGTGTCTCTACTTTAAAGAGTCCTCTCCTGCTGATGTTCAGTTGTATATCAGTATGTAGTGTCTCTACTTTAAAGAGTCCTCTCCTGCTGATGTTCAGGTGTATATCAGTATGTAGTGACTCTACTTTAAAGAGTCCTCTCCTGCTGATGTTCAGGTGTATATCAGTATGTAGTGTCTCTACTTTAAAGAGTCCTCTCCTGCTGATGTTCAGGTGTATATCAGTATGTAGTGTCTCTACTTTAAAGAGTCCTCTCCTGCTGATGTTCAGGTGTATATCAGTATGTAGTGTCTCTACTTTAAAGAGTCCTCTCCTGCTGATGTTCAGGTGTATATCAGTATGTAGAGTCTCTACTTTAAAGAGTCCTCTCCTGCTGATGTTCAGGTGTATATCAGTATGTAGTGTCTCTACTTTAAAGAGTCCTCTCCTGCTGATGTTCAGGTGTATATCAGTATGTAGTGTCTCTACTTTAAAGAGTCCTCTCCTGCTGATGTTCAGTTGTATATCAGTATGTAGTGTCTCTACTTTAAAGAGTCCTCTCCTGCTGATGTTCAGGTGTATATCAGTATGTAGTGACTCTACTTTAAAGAGTCCTCTCCTGCTGATGTTCAGGTGTATATCAGTATGTAGTGTCTCTACTTTAAAGAGTCCTCTCCTGCTGATGTTCAGGTGTATATCAGTATGTAGTGTCTCTACTTTAAAGAGTCCTCTCCTGCTGATGTTCAGGTGTATATCAGTATGTAGTGTCTCTACTTTAAAGAGTCCTCTCCTGCTGATGTTCAGGTGTATATCAGTATGTAGTAGACACTACTTTAAAGAGTCCTCTCCTGCTGATGTTCAGGTGTATATCAGTATGTAGTGTCTCTACTTTAAAGAGTCCTCTCCTGCTGATGTTCAGGTGTATATCAGTATGTAGTGTCTCTACTTTAAAGAGTCCTCTCCTGCTGATGTTCAGGTGTATATCAGTATGTAGTGTCTCTACTTTAAAGAGTCCTCTCCTGCTGATGTTCAGGTGTATATCAGTATGTAGAGTCTCTACTTTAAAGAGTCCTCTCCTGCTGATGTTCAGGTGTATATCAGTATGTAGTGTCTCTACTTTAAAGAGTCCTCTCCTGCTGATGTTCAGGTGTATATCAGTATGTAGTGTCTCTACTTTAAAGAGTCCTCTCCTGCTGATGTTCAGGTGTATATCAGTAGTAGTGTCTCTACTTTAAAGAGTCCTCTCCTGCTGATGTTCAGGTGTATATCAGTATGTAGTGTCTCTACTTTAAAGAGTCCTCTCCTGCTGATGTTCAGGTGTATATCAGTATGTAGTGTCTCTACTTTAAAGAGTCCTCTCCTGCTGATGTTCAGGTGTATATCAGTATGTAGTGTCTCTACTTTAAAGAGTCCTCTCCTGCTGATGTTCAGGTGTATATCAGTATGTAGTGTCTCTACTTTAAAGAGTCCTCTCCTGCTGATGTTCAGGTGTATATCAGTATGTAGTGTCTCTACTTTAAAGAGTCCTCTCCTGCTGATGTTCAGGTGTATATCAGTATGTAGTGTCTCTACTTTAAAGAGTCCTCTCCTGCTGATGTTCAGGTGTATATCAGTATGTAGTGTCTCTACTTTAAAGAGTCCTCTCCTGCTGATGTTCAGGTGTATATCAGTATGTAGTGTCTCTACTTTAAAGAGTCCTCTCCTGCTGATGTTCAGGTGTATATCAGTATGTAGTGTCTCTACTTTAAAGAGTCCTCTCCTGCTGATGTTCAGGTGTATATCAGTATGTAGTGTCTCTACTTTAAAGAGTCCTCTCCTGCTGATGTTCAGGTGTATATCAGTATGTAGTGTCTCTACTTTAAAGAGTCCTCTCCTGCTGATGTTCAGGTGTATATCAGTATGTAGTGTCTCTACTTTAAAGAGTCCTCTCCTGCTGATGTTCAGGTGTATATCAGTATGTAGTGTCTCTACTTTAAAGAGTCCTCTCCTGCTGATGTTCAGGTGTATATCAGTATGTAGTGTCTCTACTTTAAAGAGTCCTCTCCTGCTGATGTTCAGGTGTATATCAGTATGTAGTGTCTCTACTTTAAAGAGTCCTCTCCTGCTGATGTTCAGGTGTATATCAGTATGTAGTGTCTCTACTTTAAAGAGTCCTCTCCTGCTGATGTTCAGGTGTATATCAGTATGTAGTGTCTCTACTTTAAAGAGTCCTCTCCTGCTGATGTTCAGGTGTATATCAGTATGTAGTGTCTCTACTTTAAAGAGTCCTCTCCTGCTGATGTTCAGGTGTATATCAGTATGTAGTGTCAATACTTTAAAGAGTCCTCTCCTGCTGATGTTCAGGTGTATATCAGTGTGTAGTGTCTCTACTTTAAAGAGTCCTCTCCTGCTGATGTTCAGGTGTATATCAGTATGTAGTGTCTCTACTTTAAAGAGTCCTCTCCTGCTGATGTTCAGGTGTATATCAGTATGTAGAGTCTCTACTTTAAAGAGTCCTCTCCTGCTGATGTTCACGTTTATATCAGTATGTGGTGTCTCTACTTTAAAGAGTCCTCTCCTGCTGATGTTCAGGTGTATATCAGTATGTAGTGTCTCTACTTTAAAGAGTCCTCTCCTGCTGATGTTCAGGTGTATATCAGTAAGTAGTGTCTCTACTTTAAAGAGTCCTCTCCTGCTGATGTTCAGGTGTATATCAGTATGTGGTGTCTCTACTTTAAAGAGTCCTCTCCTGCTAATGTTCAGGTGTATATAGGTATGTAGTGTCTCTACTTTAAAGAGTCCTCTCCTGCTGATGTTCAAGTGTATATCAGTATGTAGTGTCTCTACTTTAAAGAGTCCTCTCCTGCTGATGTTCAGGTGTATATCAGTATGTAGTGTCTCTACTTTAAAGAGTCCTCTCCTGCTGATGTTCAGGTGTATATCAGTATGTAGTGTCTCTACTTTAAAGAGTCCTCTCCTGCTGATGTTCAGGTGTATATCAGTATGTAGTGTCTCTACTTTAAAGAGTCCTCTCCTGCTAATGTTCAGGTGTATATCAGTATGTAGTGTCTCTACTTTAAAGAGTCCTCTCCTGCTGATGTTCAGGTGTATATCAGTATGTGGTGTCTCTACTTTAAAGAGTCCTCTCCTGCTGATGTTCAGGTGTATATCAGTATGTAGAGTCTCTACTTTAAAGAGTCCTCTCCTGATGATGTTCAGGTGTATATCAGTATGTAGTGTCTCTACTTTAAAGAGTCCTCTCCTGCTGATGTTCAGGTGTATATCAGTATGTAGTGACTCTACTTTAAAGAGTCCTCTCCTGCTGATGTTCAGGTGTATATCAGTATGTAGAGTCTCTACTTTAAAGAGTTCTCTCCTGATGATGTTCAGGTGTATATCAGTATGTAGTGTCTCTACTTTAAAGAGTCCTCTCCTGCTGATGTTCAGGTGTATATCAGTATGTAGTGTCTCTACTTTAAAGAGTCCTCTCCTGCTGATGTTCAGGTGTATATCAGTATGTAGTGTCTCTACTTTAAAGAGTCCTCTCCTGCTGATGTTCAGGTGTATATCAGTATGTAGTGTCTCTACTTTAAAGAGTCCTCTCCTGCTGATGTTCAGGTGTATATCAGTATGTAGTGTCTCTACTTTAAAGAGTCCTCTCCTGCTGATGTTCAGGTGTATATCAGTATGTAGTGTCTCTACTTTAAAGAGTCCTCTCCTGCTGATGTTCAGGTGTATATCAGTATGTAGTGCTCTACTTTAAAGAGTCCTCTCCTGCTGATGTTCAGGTGTATATCAGTATGTAGTGTCTCTACTTTAAAGAGTCCTCTCCTGCTGATGTTCAGGTGTATATCAGTATGTAGTGTCTCTACTTTAAAGAGTCCTCTCCTGCTGATGTTCAGGTGTATATCAGTATGTAGTGTCTCTACTTTAAAGAGTCCTCTCCTGCTGATGTTCAGGTGTATATCAGTATGTAGTGTCTCTACTTTAAAGAGTCCTCTCCTGCTGATGTTCAGGTGTATATCAGTATGTAGTGTCTCTACTTTAAAGAGTCCTCTCCTGCTGATGTTCAGGTGTATATCAGTATGTAGTGTCTCTACTTTAAAGAGTCCTCTCCTGCTGATGTTCAGGTGTATATCAGTATGTAGTGTCTCTACTTTAAAGAGTCCTCTCCTGCTGATGTTCAGGTGTATATCAGTATGTAGTGTCTCTACTTTAAAGAGTCCTCTCCTGCTGATGTTCAGGTGTATATCAGTATGTAGTGTCTCTACTTTAAAGAGTCCTCTCCTGCTGATGTTCAGGTGTATATCAGTATGTAGTGTCTCTACTTTAAAGAGTCCTCTCCTGCTGATGTTCAGGTGTATATCAGTATGTAGAGTCTCTACTTTAAAGAGTCCTCTCCTGCTGATGTTCAGGTGTATATCAGTATGTAGTGTCTCTACTTTAAAGAGTCCTCTCCTGCTGATGTTCAGGTGTATATCAGTATGTAGTGTCTCTACTTTAAAGAGTCCTCTCCTGCTGATGTTCAGGTGTATATCAGTATGTAGTGTCTCTACTTTAAAGAGTCCTCTCCTGCTGATGTTCAGGTGTATATCAGTATGTAGTGTACTCTACTTTAAAGAGTCCTCTCCTGCTGATGTTCAGGTGTATATCAGTATGTAGTGTCTCTACTTTAAAGAGTCCTCTCCTGCTGATGTTCAGGTGTATATCAGTATGTAGTGTCTCTACTTTAAAGAGTCCTCTCCTGCTGATGTTCAGGTGTATATCAGTATGTAGTGTCTCTACTTTAAAGAGTCCTCTCCTGCTGATGTTCAGGTGTATATCAGTATGTAGAGTCTCTACTTTAAAGAGTCCTCTCCTGCTGATGTTCAGGTGTATATCAGTATGTAGTGTCAATACTTTAAAGAGTCCTCTCCTGCTGATGTTCAGGTGTATATCAGTATGTAGTGTCTCTACTTTAAAGAGTCCTCTCCTGCTGATGTTCAGGTGTATATCAGTATGTAGTGTCTCTACTTTAAAGAGTCCTCTCCTGCTGATGTTCAGGTGTATATCAGTATGTAGAGTCTCTACTTTAAAGAGTCCTCTCCTGCTGATGTTCACGTTTATATCAGTATGTGGTGTCTCTACTTTAAAGAGTCCTCTCCTGCTGATGTTCAGGTGTATATCAGTATGTAGTGTCTCTACTTTAAAGAGTCCTCTCCTGCTGATGTTCAGGTGTATATCAGTAAGTAGTGTCTCTACTTTAAAGAGTCCTCTCCTGCTGATGTTCAGGTGTATATCAGTATGTGGTGTCTCTACTTTAAAGAGTCCTCTCCTGCTAATGTTCAGGTGTATATAGGTATGTAGTGTCTCTACTTAAAGAGTCCTCTCCTGCTGATGTTCAAGTGTATATCAGTATGTAGTGTCTCTACTTTAAAGAGTCCTCTCCTGCTGATGTTCAGGTGTATATCAGTATGTAGTGTCTCTACTTTAAAGAGTCCTCTCCTGCTGATGTTCAGGTGTATATCAGTATGTAGTGTCTCTACTTTAAAGAGTCCTCTCCTGCTGATGTTCAGGTGTATATCAGTATGTGGTGTCTCTACTTTAAAGAGTCCTCTCCTGCTAATGTTCAGGTGTATATCAGTATGTAGTGTCTCTACTTTAAAGAGTCCTCTCCTGCTGATGTTCAGGTGTATATCAGTATGTGGTGTCTCTACTTTAAAGAGTCCTCTCCTGCTGATGTTCAGGTGTATATCAGTATGTAGAGTCTCTACTTTAAAGAGTTCTCTCCTGATGATGTTCAGGTGTATATCAGTATGTAGTGTCTCTACTTTAAAGAGTCCTCTCCTGCTGATGTTCAGGTGTATATCAGTATGTAGTGACTCTACTTTAAAGAGTCCTCTCCTGCTGATGTTCAGGTGTATATCAGTATGTAGTGTCTCTACTTTAAAGAGTCCTCTCCTGCTGATGTTCAGGTGTATATCAGTATGTAGTGTCTCTACTTTAAAGAGTCCTCTCCTGCTGATGTTCAGGTGTATATCAGTATGTAGTGTCTCTACTTTAAAGAGTCCTCTCCTGCTGATGTTCACGTTTATATCAGTATGCGGTGTCTCTACTTTAAAGAGTCCTCTCCTGCTGATGTTCAGGTGTATATCAGTATGTAGTGACTCTACTTTAAAGAGTCCTCTCCTGCTGATGTTCAGGTGTATATCAGTATGTAGTGTCTCTACTTTAAAGAGTCCTCTCCTGCTGATGTTCAGGTGTATATCAGTATGTAGTGTCTCTACTTTAAAGAGTCCTCTCCTGCTGATGTTCAGGTGTATATCAGTATGTAGTGTCTCTACTTTAAAGAGTCCTCTCCTGCTGATGTTCAGGTGTATATCAGTATGTAGTGTCTCTACTTTAAAGAGTCCTCTCCTGCTGATGTTCAGGTGTATATCAGTATGTAGTGTCTCTACTTTAAAGAGTCCTCTCCTGCTGATGTTCAGGTGTATATCAGTATGTAGTGACTCTACTTTAAAGAGTCCTCTCCTGCTGATGTTCAGGTGTATATCAGTATGTAGTGTCTCTACTTTAAAGAGTCCTCTCCTGCTGATGTTCAGGTGTATATCAGTATGTAGTGTCTCTACTTTAAAGAGTCCTCTCCTGCTGATGTTCAGGTGTATATCAGTATGTAGTGTCTCTACTTTAAAGAGTCCTCTCCTGCTGATGTTCAGGTGTATATCAGTATGTAGAGTCTCTACTTTAAAGAGTCCTCTCCTGCTGATGTTCAGGTGTATATCAGTATGTGGTGTCTCTACTTTAAAGAGTCCTCTCCTGCTGATGTTCAGGTGTATATCAGTATGTAGTGTCTCTACTTTAAAGAGTCCTCTCCTGCTGATGTTCAGGTGTATATCAGTATGTAGTGTCTCTACTTTAAAGAGTCCTCTCCTGCTGATGTTCAGGTGTATATCAGTATGTAGAGTCTCTACTTTAAAGAGTCCTCTCCTGCTGATGTTCACGTTTATATCAGTATGTGGTGTCTCTACTTTAAAGAGTCCTCTCCTGCTGATGTTCAGGTGTATATCAGTATGTAGTGTCTCTACTTTAAAGAGTCCTCTCCTGCTGATGTTCAGGTGTATATCAGTATGTAGTGTCTCTACTTTAAAGAGTCCTCTCCTGCTGATGTTCAGGTGTATATCAGTATGTGGTGTCTCTACTTTAAAGAGTCCTCTCCTGCTAATGTTCAGGTGTATATAGGTATGTAGTGTCTCTACTTTAAAGAGTCCTCTCCTGCTGATGTTCAAGTGTATATCAGTATGTAGTGTCTCTACTTTAAAGAGTCCTCTCCTGCTGATGTTCAGGTGTATATCAGTATGTAGTGTCTCTACTTTAAAGAGTCCTCTCCTGCTGATGTTCAGGTGTATATCAGTATGTAGTGTCTCTACTTTAAAGAGTCCTCTCCTGCTGATGTTCAGGTGTATATCAGTATGTGGTGTCTCTACTTTAAAGAGTCCTCTCCTGCTAATGTTCAGGTGTATATCAGTATGTAGTGTCTCTACTTTAAAGAGTCCTCTCCTGCTGATGTTCAGGTGTATATCAGTATGTAGTGTCTCTACTTTAAAGAGTCCTCTCCTGCTGATGTTCAGGTGTATATCAGTATGTAGAGTCTCTACTTTAAAGAGTCCTCTCCTGCTGATGTTCAGGTGTATATCAGTATGTAGTGTCTCTACTTTAAAGAGTCCTCTCCTGCTGATGTTCAGGTGTATATCAGTATGTAGTGTCTCTACTTTAAAGAGTCCTCTCCTGCTGATGTTCAGGTGTATATCAGTATGTAGTGTCTCTACTTTAAAGAGTCCTCTCCTGCTGATGTTCAGGTGTATATCAGTATGTAGAGTCTCTACTTTAAAGAGTTCTCTCCTGATGATGTTCAGGTGTATATCAGTATGTAGTGTCTCTACTTTAAAGAGTCCTCTCCTGCTGATGTTCAGGTGTATATCAGTATGTAGTGTCTCTACTTTAAAGAGTTCTCTCCTGATGATGTTCAGGTGTATATCAGTATGTAGTGTCTCTACTTTAAAGAGTCCTCTCCTGCTGATGTTCAGGTGTCTATCAGTATGTAGTGTCTCTACTTTAAAGAGTCCTCTCCTGCTGATGTTCAGGTGTCTATCAGTATGTGGTGTCTCTACTTTAAAGAGTCCTCTCCTGCTGATGTGCAGGTGTATATCAGTATGTGGTGTCTCTACTTTAAAGAGTCCTCTCCTGCTGATGTGCAGGTGTATATCAGTATGTAGTGTCTCTACTTTAAAGAGTCCTCTCCTGCTGATGTTCAGGTGTATATCAGTATGTAGTGTCTTTAAAGAGTCCTCTCCTGCTGATGTTCAGGTGTATATCAGTATGTGGTGTCTCTACTTTAAAGAGTCCTCTCCTGCTAATGTTCAGGTGTATATCAGTATGTAGTGTCTCTACTTTAAAGAGTCCTCTCCTGCTGATGTTCAGGTGTATATCAGTATGTGGTGTCTCTACTTTAAAGAGTCCTCTCCTGCTGATGTTCAGGTGTATATCAGTATGTAGAGTCTCTACTTTAAAGAGTCTCTCCTGATGATGTTCAGGTGTATATCAGTATGTAGTGTCTCTACTTTAAAGAGTCCTCTCCTGCTGATGTTCAGGTGTATATCAGTATGTAGTGACTCTACTTTAAAGAGTCCTCTCCTGCTGATGTTCAGGTGTATATCAGTATGTAGTGTCTCTACTTTAAAGAGTCCTCTCCTGCTGATGTTCAGGTGTATATCAGTATGTAGTGTCTCTACTTTAAAGAGTCCTCTCCTGCTGATGTTCAGGTGTATATCAGTATGTAGTGTCTCTACTTTAAAGAGTCCTCTCCTGCTGATGTTCACGTTTATATCAGTATGCGGTGTCTCTACTTTAAAGAGTCCTCTCCTGCTGATGTTCAGGTGTATATCAGTATGTAGTGACTCTACTTTAAAGAGTCCTCTCCTGCTGATGTTCAGGTGTATATCAGTATGTAGTGTCTCTACTTTAAAGAGTCCTCTCCTGCTGATGTTCAGGTGTATATCAGTATGTAGTGTCTCTACTTTAAAGAGTCCTCTCCTGCTGATGTTCAGGTGTATATCAGTATGTAGTGTCTCTACTTTAAAGAGTCCTCTCCTGCTGATGTTCAGGTGTATATCAGTATGTAGTGTCTCTACTTTAAAGAGTCCTCTCCTGCTGATGTTCAGGTGTATATCAGTATGTAGTGTCTCTACTTTAAAGAGTCCTCTCCTGCTGATGTTCAGGTGTATATCAGTATGTAGTGACTCTACTTTAAAGAGTCCTCTCCTGCTGATGTTCAGGTGTATATCAGTATGTAGTGTCTCTACTTTAAAGAGTCCTCTCCTGCTGATGTTCAGGTGTATATCAGTATATAGTGTCTCTACTTTAAAGAGTCCTCTCCTGCTGATGTTCAGGTGTATATCAGTATGTAGTGTCTCTACTTTAAAGAGTCCTCTCCTGCTGATGTTCAGGTGTATATCAGTATGTAGAGTCTCTACTTTAAAGAGTCCTCTCCTGCTGATGTTCAGGTGTATATCAGTATGTAGTGTCTCTACTTTAAAGAGTCCTCTCCTGCTGATGTTCAGGTGTATATCAGTATGTAGTGTCTCTACTTTAAAGAGTCCTCTCCTGCTGATGTTCAGGTGTATATCAGTATGTAGTGTCTCTACTTTAAAGAGTCCTCTCCTGCTGATGTTCAGGTGTATATCAGTATGTAGAGTCTCTACTTTAAAGAGTCCTCTCCTGCTGATGTTCACGTTTATATCAGTATGTGGTGTCTCTACTTTAAAGAGTCCTCTCCTGCTGATGTTCAGGTGTATATCAGTATGTAGTGTCTCTACTTTAAAGAGTCCTCTCCTGCTAATGTTCAGGTGTATATCAGTATGTAGTGTCTCTACTTTAAAGAGTCCTCTCCTGCTGATGTTCAGGTGTATATCAGTATGTGGTGTCTCTACTTTAAAGAGTCCTCTCCTGCTAATGTTCAGGTGTATATAGGTATGTAGTGTCTCTACTTTAAAGAGTCCTCTCCTGCTGATGTTCAAGTGTATATCAGTATGTAGTGTCTCTACTTTAAAGAGTCCTCTCCTGCTGATGTTCAGGTGTATATCAGTATGTAGTGTCTCTACTTTAAAGAGTCCTCTCCTGCTGATGTTCAGGTGTATATCAGTATGTAGTGTCTCTACTTTAAAGAGTCCTCTCCTGCTGATGTTCAGGTGTATATCAGTATGTGGTGTCTCTACTTTAAAGAGTCCTCTCCTGCTAATGTTCAGGTGTATATCAGTATGTAGTGTCTCTACTTTAAAGAGTCCTCTCCTGCTGATGTTCAGGTGTATATCAGTATGTAGTGTCTCTACTTTAAAGAGTCCTCTCCTGCTGATGTTCAGGTGTATATCAGTATGTAGAGTCTCTACTTTAAAGAGTCCTCTCCTGCTGATGTTCAGGTGTATATCAGTATGTAGTGTCTCTACTTTAAAGAGTCCTCTCCTGCTGATGTTCAGGTGTATATCAGTATGTAGTGTCTCTACTTTAAAGAGTCCTCTCCTGCTGATGTTCAGGTGTATATCAGTATGTAGTGTCTCTACTTTAAAGAGTCCTCTCCTGCTGATGTTCAGGTGTATATCAGTATGTAGAGTCTCTACTTTAAAGAGTTCTCTCCTGATGATGTTCAGGTGTATATCAGTATGTAGTGTCTCTACTTTAAAGAGTCCTCTCCTGCTGATGTTCAGGTGTATATCAGTATGTAGTGTCTCTACTTTAAAGAGTTCTCTCCTGATGATGTTCAGGTGTATATCAGTATGTAGTGTCTCTACTTTAAAGAGTCCTCTCCTGCTGATTTTCAGGTGTCTATCAGTATGTAGTGTCTCTACTTTAAAGAGTCCTCTCCTGCTGATGTTCAGGTGTCTATCAGTATGTGGTGTCTCTACTTTAAAGAGTCCTCTCCTGCTGATGTGCAGGTGTATATCAGTATGTAGTGTCTCTACTTTAAAGAGTCCTCTCCTGCTGATGTTCAGGTGTATATCTGTATGTAGTGTCTTTAAAGAGTCCTCTCCTGCTGATGTTCAGGTGTATATCAGTATGTAGTGTCTCTACTTTAAAGAGTCCTCTCCTGCTGATGTTCAGGTGTATATCAGTATGTAGTGACTCTACTTTAAAGAGTCCTCTCCTGCTGATGTTCAGGTGTATATCAGTATGTAGTGTCTCTACTTTAAAGAGTCCTCTCCTGCTGATGTTCAGGTGTAAATCAGTATGTACTGTCTCTACTTTAAAGAGTCCTCTCCTGCTGATGTTCAGGTGTATATCAGTATGTAGTGTCTCTACTTTAAAGAGTCCTCTCCTGCTGATGTTCAGGTGTATATCAGTATGTAGAGTCTCTACTTTAAAGAGTCCTCTCCTGCTGATGTTCAGGTGTATATCAGTATGTAGTGTCAATACTTTAAAGAGTCCTCTCCTGCTGATGTTCAGGTGTATATCAGTATGTAGTGTCTCTACTTTAAAGAGTCCTCTCCTGCTGATGTTCAGGTGTATATCAGTATGTAGTGTCTCTACTTTAAAGAGTCCTCTCCTGCTGATGTTCAGGTGTATATCAGTATGTAGAGTCTCTACTTTAAAGAGTCCTCTCCTGCTGATGTTCACGTTTATATCAGTATGTGGTGTCTCTACTTTAAAGAGTCCTCTCCTGCTGATGTTCAGGTGTATATCAGTATGTAGTGTCTCTACTTTAAAGAGTCCTCTCCTGCTGATGTTCAGGTGTATATCAGTAAGTAGTGTCTCTACTTTAAAGAGTCCTCTCCTGCTGATGTTCAGGTGTATATCAGTATGTGGTGTCTCTACTTTAAAGAGTCCTCTCCTGCTAATGTTCAGGTGTATATAGGTATGTAGTGTCTCTACTTTAAAGAGTCCTCTCCTGCTGATGTTCAAGTGTATATCAGTATGTAGTGTCTCTACTTTAAAGAGTCCTCTCCTGCTGATGTTCAGGTGTATATCAGTATGTAGTGTCTCTACTTTAAAGAGTCCTCTCCTGCTGATGTTCAGGTGTATATCAGTATGTAGTGTCTCTACTTTAAAGAGTCCTCTCCTGCTGATGTTCAGGTGTATATCAGTATGTGGTGTCTCTACTTTAAAGAGTCCTCTCCTGCTAATGTTCAGGTGTATATCAGTATGTAGTGTCTCTACTTTAAAGAGTCCTCTCCTGCTGATGTTCAGGTGTATATCAGTATGTGGTGTCTCTACTTTAAAGAGTCCTCTCCTGCTGATGTTCAGGTGTATATCAGTATGTAGAGTCTCTACTTTAAAGAGTTCTCTCCTGATGATGTTCAGGTGTATATCAGTATGTAGTGTCTCTACTTTAAAGAGTCCTCCTCTGCTGATGTTCAGGTGTATATCAGTATGTAGTGACTCTACTTTAAAGAGTCCTCTCCTGCTGATGTTCAGGTGTATATCAGTATGTAGTGTCTCTACTTTAAAGAGTCCTCTCCTGCTGATGTTCAGGTGTATATCAGTATGTAGTGTCTCTACTTTAAAGAGTCCTCTCCTGCTGATGTTCAGGTGTATATCAGTATGTAGTGTCTCTACTTTAAAGAGTCCTCTCCTGCTGATGTTCACGTTTATATCAGTATGTGGTGTCTCTACTTTAAAGAGTCCTCTCCTGCTGATGTTCAGGTGTATATCAGTATGTAGTGACTCTACTTTAAAGAGTCCTCTCCTGCTGATGTTCAGGTGTATATCAGTATGTAGTGTCTCTACTTTAAAGAGTCCTCTCCTGCTGATGTTCAGGTGTATATCAGTATGTAGTGTCTCTACTTTAAAGAGTCCTCTCCTGCTGATGTTCAGGTGTATATCAGTATGTAGTGTCTCTACTTTAAAGAGTCCTCTCCTGCTGATGTTCAGGTGTATATCAGTATGTAGTGTCTCTACTTTAAAGAGTCCTCTCCTGCTGATGTTCAGGTGTATATCAGTATGTAGTGTCTCTACTTTAAAGAGTCCTCTCCTGCTGATGTTCAGGTGTATATCAGTATGTAGTGACTCTACTTTAAAGAGTCCTCTCCTGCTGATGTTCAGGTGTATATCAGTATGTAGTGTCCCTACTTTAAAGAGTCCTCTCCTGCTGATGTTCAGGTGTATATCAGTATATAGTGTCTCTACTTTAAAGAGTCCTCTCCTGCTGATGTTCAGGTGTATATCAGTATGTAGTGTCTCTACTTTAAAGAGTCCTCTCCTGCTGATGTTCAGGTGTATATCAGTATGTAGAGTCTCTACTTTAAAGAGTCCTCTCCTGCTGATGTTCAGGTGTATATCAGTATGTAGTGTCTCTACTTTAAAGAGTCCTCTCCTGCTGATGTTCAGGTGTATATCAGTATGTAGTGTCTCTACTTTAAAGAGTCCTCTCCTGCTGATGTTCAGGTGTATATCAGTATGTAGTGTCTCTACTTTAAAGAGTCCTCTCCTGCTGATGTTCAGGTGTATATCAGTATGTAGAGTCTCTACTTTAAAGAGTCCTCTCCTGCTGATGTTCACGTTTATATCAGTATGTGGTGTCTCTACTTTAAAGAGTCCTCTCCTGCTGATGTTCAGGTGTATATCAGTATGTAGTGTCTCTACTTTAAAGAGTCCTCTCCTGCTGATGTTCAGGTGTATATCAGTATGTAGTGTCTCTACTTTAAAGAGTCCTCTCCTGCTGATGTTCAGGTGTATATCAGTATGTGGTGTCTCTACTTTAAAGAGTCCTCTCCTGCTAATGTTCAGGTGTATATAGGTATGTAGTGTCTCTACTTTAAAGAGTCCTCTCCTGCTGATGTTCAAGTGTATATCAGTATGTAGTGTCTCTACTTTAAAGAGTCCTCTCCTGCTGATGTGCAGGTGTATATCAGTATGTAGTGTCTCTACTTTAAAGAGTCCTCTCCTGCTGATGTTCAGGTGTATATCAGTATGTAGTGTCTCTACTTTAAAGAGTCCTCTCCTGCTGATGTTCAGGTGTATATCAGTATGTGGTGTCTCTACTTTAAAGAGTCCTCTCCTGCTAATGTTCAGGTGTATATCAGTATGTAGTGTCTCTACTTTAAAGAGTCCTCTCCTGCTGATGTTCAGGTGTATATCAGTATGTGGTGTCTCTACTTTAAAGAGTCCTCTCCTGCTGATGTTCAGGTGTATATCAGTATGTAGAGTCTCTACTTTAAAGATTCCTCTCCTGCTGATGTTCACGTTTATATCAGTATGTGGTGTCTCTACTTTAAAGAGTCCTCTCCTGCTGATGTTCAGGTGTATATCAGTATGTAGTGTCTCTACTTTAAAGAGTCCTCTCCTGCTGATGTTCAGGTGTATATCAGTATGTAGTGTCTCTACTTTAAAGAGTTCTCTCCTGATGATGTTCAGGTGTATATCTGTATGTAGTGTCTCTACTTTAAAGAGTCCTCTCCTGCTGATGTTCAGGTGTATATCAGTATGTAGTGACTCTACTTTAAAGAGTCCTCTCCTGCTGATGTTCAGGTGTATATCAGTATGTAGTGTCTCTACTTTAAAGAGTCCTCTCCTGCTGATGTTCAGGTGTATATCAGTATGTAGTGTCTCTACTTTAAAGAGTCCTCTCCTGCTGATGTTCAGGTGTATATCAGTATGTAGTGTCTCTACTTTAAAGAGTCCTCTCCTGCTGATGTTCAGGTGTATATCAGTATGTAGTGTCTCTACTTTAAAGAGTCCTCTCCTGCTGATGTTCAGGTGTATATCAGTATGTAGTGTCTCTACTTTAAAGAGTCCTCTCCTGCTGATGTTCAGGTGTATATCAGTATGTAGTGTCTCTACTTTAAAGAGTCCTCTCCTGATGATGTTCAGGTGTATATCAGTATGTAGTGTCTCTACTTTAAAGAGTCCTCTCCTGCTGATGTTCAGGTGTATATCAGTATGTAGTGTCTCTACTTTAAAGAGTCCTCTCCTGCTGATGTTCAGGTGTATCTTGTGCCTGCATGGATTCTCAGCAAGAGTTGCAGCGGCTGAAGATTCTGCTCTCCTAACGGCAGCTCGCGATCGGCGTGTTGGAGACCCCTGAATTAAATTATCAAGTCACCTCAAGTCAGAAGGCTCAAGTCCAAGTCAAGTCCCGAGTCATTGGTGTTCAAGTCCAAGTCGAGTCGCAAGTCTTTTGTGATTTTGTCAAGTCGAGTCCAAAGTCATCAAATTGGTAACTCGAGTCTGAATCGAGTCCAAGTCATGTGACTCGAGTCCACACCTCTGGTATGTAGTGTCTCTACTTTAAAGAGTCCTCTCCTGCTGATGTTCAGGTGTATATCAGTATGTAGTGTCTCTACTTTAAAGAGTCCTCTCCTGCTGATGTTCAGGTGTATATCAGTATGTAGTGTCTCTACTTTAAAGAGTCCTCTCCTGCTGATGTTCAGGTGTATATCAGTATGTAGTGTCTCTACTTTAAAGAGTCCTCTCCTGCTGATGTTCAGGTGTATATCAGTATGTAGTGTCTCTACATGTCTCCATGCTTTAATGTTCAAAAAGCTCTTTATGTTTCTCATACTGCCTGTGCTGCAGCACCTCTTTTCACCCTCTGTCTGAAACCAGAGTCCAAAACCCCTAAAACTAAGGGCCTCTTTAACTGTTAATGCTTCTTTCTGCCTCATTCCAGTGTGCGACGGTTTGTGTTTTAGACGCCGTGTCAAGTTGACCGTCTGACTGACTGACATCCTTTCACTTTCTAAAACAAAAAACACACGGGTCACATCCCCCTCCTGTCCATCACACACACACACACACACACACACACACACACACACACACACACACACACACACACACACACACACACACACACACACACACACACACCCAGGGGAGAGCTCTCTGACTGACAGACAGCCATGTGTTGAAGTGAGATCAGTGTGTGTGTGTTTTCACTGCTTTTTTGGATCTTTGAGTTATTTTCTTTGCAACTGTCTCAGTTCTGTCTCCGGCGTTCATGTTTTTATCTGTCTTGTTTACTTTGTAAGCTTCTTGTGGGAGCTTTCACTCGCTCTGTTTTGGCTTTTTTCACATGTTTGAGCAATGTGAAAGTATGTGCAGAGACCATGTAGGATCCAGAGTTCAGGTCTAACTTCCAATTGCATGGAACGACTTGCTGTCAGGTCATTTCCCACTGAACCTGAAGTCAGTGGGTTTTCTTGGCTGATCATCGTTGTTAACCTGTGTGTCTTGACATGAGCTTTAAATGTATTGTGCCGAGCTAGTAGGGATCATCTCCAACCAGTCATTGGTCTGCAGTCTTCAAACTCCACCTCCTACACTGGAAAAAACAAGTGAATCAATAATGAAACAAGCTGTTTTCACTTGAAATAAGTACAACAATCTGCCAATAGAACAAGTGAATATTTGCTTGGTACGATTTCTTGAAAAAATAAGGGACATTTAGATAAATCAGATCTGAGAGAACTTATTTTAAACTATATTTGACCAGAATCAGGAAATGTTGTGTTACAATATAAGCCACAAATGCTCAAAAGTGTTCTGTTTTCTGATGTTAGTTTGGTGATTTCCTAATAAATGTGTATGTGTTTCATCTGATATACAACTTAAAGTGGACCTATCATGCTATATTAGAATAATATAGTGTAGGACCATACCTATATAAGGCATATTTATACTTTTTTTTTTTCAAAATACCAAACAGATCATGCATTTTAGCCATGCCTCATTTCGCTCAATTTGACCATTTCTAGCTCTGTTTTAGCAAGGGTTGATTCAGTGAGAACAGCACCACCTACAGGCCTGGCATATGTACTACAGCGTCTCCAGCGCTTTGGAACGGCAATGGCCGTGGCTGTCTCCTCCTGATTGGTGGAGTTGGCCCAATAGCCGTAGCGCCACCGTCCTGACGTCAGGACAGTGTTCAAATCTGGATCAGTTTTTATCAGATCCGTTGCAGCCCCTTTTTTAGAGATTTGGGTATGGAGGAAAATAGAGAGGGTTGTGTTTTCTGACACTTGGTGAGTTCCCTGGAACACCGGGGACACATATTCATGTGTAAAAGACGTACAAAAGTGCATTTTGCATGATAGGTCCCCTTTAAACAAAGATTATTTCACTTAACAAGATGATGCATTGTCTAAAAACAAGACCTGATATCTCACTGCAGTGTTACTTCTGAAGTTATGATGTCTTATATCAGGTGTAGAGACATATTCTGACTAGATGTTAGACACATATACTTGGCAAGATTTCGAGTTTTTGTAGTGTAGCTAATAAACAATACTCTATTTCTGTTCTACATCCACAGATCTACCAAAATTCAAACAATAGTTGCTTTGTTGTGCATCAAATGTGAGGCATGTGTGACTGTTTGACTCGGACATTAGATCGTTTTGCTGAACTGAGATGAAAGAACACATTTTAATATTTAAACAAATGTTGATCCCATTTCTGAGAAGTTCTGAATCAAGCAACAGGTGTCAGTTTATACTCATCTGCAATTCATTTTCATTTGGACTGCCATGAAATGAATAATGCAGTGTATTTACATCGAATAAAAACACTTTTCGTGTGCGGTAACATTCTTCTGCTGCACTGAAATAATCCAAATGAAAGAAACGTTATCACATTTGCAGACGTCATGGTTAGTAATGAACACAGTCAGTATGTGACATCGATTATCTGTGCTTTCCAAATGAAAAATGCTTTGGTTTTGCATTCAGACATAAGCTTTCTAAAGTCTGCACACGTCCAAAGGGTTACGTTTATGATGCACTCAGTCCTGAATTGTTGATAACCAGACTCATCCTCTCAAATAAAGAGGTTGACAGTCTCAGAAAATTGTGAGTTTTGTGCCACTTCAAGACCTGAAATGAACATGTGAACTGCTTTAAGGACAGTGTGCATCTGCAGTGCGTTCACATGAGATCCTATACCGACTGATGGATGGATTTATTGACTGATTGATCGACTGAACGAGTGAAATCTCAGCCTTCGCTCCATTATCCATCCCATTATCCTCTCTCTCAACACTCTGAGCTGCAGGCTGCAGATTACAGCCGCTCTCATCTGGATCTCATCAGCTTTCAGGCCGGCTCGCTGGTTAAAAGCTTATTTTTCATTCAGGAGAAACAAAAGGGGGGTTCAGAGTGATTTAGGGTCACGCTGCATGAGGCCGGAGGAAAATAAAAGCAACTCCATGTCTTCAGGGGGGGGCGAGGAGAAGAAGGAACAGCACGCCGACTTCAGGACAGAAGTTCTTCGCTTTTCTACGTGTGTGTGTGTGTGTGTGTGTGTGTGTGTGTGTGTGTGTGTGTGTGTGTGTGTGTGTGTGTGTGTGTGTGTGTGTGTGTGTGTGTGTGTGTGTGTGTGTGTGTGTGTGTGTGTGTGTGTGTGTGTGTGTGTGTGTGTGTGTGTGTGTGCAGCAGTGTTTCCTCTCTGTAATGTCTGTAACATGTGCTGGATCGTTACGGGATGACTTTGCCAAACACCATAAATCCATTTGTGGAGGAATTGTTTCCCAATATTCCTCGTTGCACAACGCCGTCGTAAAAAACCCCAAAAAGAACTGCATCTCCTGACCTGTTACGAGATGACATCACAGAGTCAGACACTGGAGGGGAGGTCGTTGTTTTAATAGTTTTGAATGTAGGTTATCTGGTCAGAGTTCAAGTCCTGGAGAGGGAACACAAACTGATATAATAAAAGTACAAATGGAGCCTGATGGGAGCTGTTATTTCACACGTAGTTAAATATATGTATCATATTTTAACGTGGACTAAGGAAGGAACCAGAAGCCGGCAGACAGGAAGTGAGCATCTGGAAGTCAGGGGTGTCCAAACTACGGCCCGGGGGCCAAATCCGGCCCGCGAGCCATTTTGAATCGGCCCTCAGCTAATTCAAAAAGTATAGTGAAGCCCACAAATTAAACTTGTGCTTGTCTTATATTTTGTAAGTATATACGCTCAAATATATTACACAGTATTCATGTGTTAGTTTTTAAAACATGTTCTAACAAATTTAAGTTGACTTATTTACATATCAAGCTTGAAATAGACCCTTCATGTTTCCTCTTATGATGAGCAATCTGAGGCTTCTGTTTTAAGGGATGATCTGCTAACACATTAAATGAAACCCTATAGAGAGCTGGGATAGGGTTTTTGTTTCTTAAAGCATGTTCAAGCATCAACATTTGATTGATTTTGCTAACTTATAACTTAACTTATGAGGCGATAAACCTCACCTATACACTGGAGAAAATGCTGCTCCAAAAACGAGTAAATATATAATAAAAACAAGGTGTTTTCTCTTTTAATAAGTGAACAAATCTGCCAATAGAACAAGTACAAAATGGCTTGTTAAGATTTCTGGAAGTAAAGATGGGATAATTAGATAAATGACATCTTGTGTTTAGCTGGGAGAACTTATTGAACTATATTTGACCAGAATTGGGGAATTTGTAACAAAAAAAGACAGAAATGTTCAGACGCTTTCTGTTTCCTGATGTTAGTTGGAGATGTTCCTAAAAAATAAGATGTCTTTAAGAGACTTTGACTTAAAAAGATGCTTAAGATGCCTTGTCTAAAAACAAGACTGAAGTTATTAAGTCTTATATCAAGTGTAACGACGTATTAGACAAATATACTTGGCAAGATTTGCAGTGTAGTGAGCGGCCCAGCGCTTCGTATATCTTTCTGCATGTGGCCCTCGGTGAAAAGGGTTCGGACACCTCTGGTCTAAGTGTTTGCAGAAACTCTACGATAACCATCAGGGTTTCAATACATCGCGCCAAGCATTGACCTTTTCTATGATGAGCTTAGGAGTGATGCAATAAACCATACTTGACAATAGCCACGATATTTAAAACAATAATATATTAACTTTAAACATCATCCTAATTAACCCCCAAATAGGCTCTAATGGTAAATAACGCTCATGAACACATCTTATGCTAATTGCCCAACATGCAAGTGAGCATCCTGGAGTTTCTATGTGCTGTGGATCTATACTACTCATTTCTATCCTCAGCATTTCTCATCACCTCTGCCTCCTCTCGTATTCCCACATGTTGAGCAACGCCTGTTTGTTGCTTCTCTGCCATCTTTCTGGACTCTTCCTCTTCATCAGATTCAGCTTTGAAGCTTCTCTTCTCTCATGTTTGGTTTCAATGTTCTCCACACCACATTTTCACAACTATATGCACGTGTGTCTCGGTCTACTTTTCAAACAAACTCACTCTCTGTGGTCCAGCTGGGCTGAAAAAGAAAGGGACGTGTGCAAAAACTGTTGTGCATGTAGTTAACACCTGTACTGTTGCATAGGGAGTTTATAATATCTTACATTTGTAACATACACTAATGCTGGTTAATCACATCTAACCCTCCTGTCGCGCTCGTTCCCCCCCTTACTCTGGTGTTCCCGGTGAAATATGACTTTTGACTGCTCTTACTTTAACACAAAAGCCATTCATTATCACCACCATATAATTCAAAAACCCTTTAAAGCTTTACACAATGTCTCAGACGACTGGTTTATATGAATACCTGCAGGGACTGAACAGAGAAAAGACTGAAAGTGTTTTCCCCAATTCACATTTTGTCCATTTTTGGGTTACCCATTCATTTCCTATGACTGCTATCATCATGGGTGTTACAACGATGACTAAACCACTCAAAAATCAATGAAAGCGTTGATCAGTAATTGCATATGTTCAAATGCCGACTGGAGGATATCATGAGGCCTTGAAGCAAAGGTACACGTTCTGTTCTATATATCTATGTATCGTCTTTTTGAGTCATTCACCTCATCCATGCAGAGCAGCACCACTTGCTCTAGGGAACACACACACTCACACACACACACACACACACACACACACACACACCAACACACCCACACCACACACACACACACCCACCACACACACACCCACACACCACACACACCCACCCACCCCCCACACTCACCACACACACACAACCACACACCCACTCACACACACAACACACTCACTCACCACACACCAGCATACCACTCACACACACCACCCCACCCACACACACCCCACCACTGCTCACACACCCCCACCACCCACTCCCACCCACTTACCCCACTCCCAACACACACACCCTCACACCACACCCCCCCCCCACACACCCCCCTCGTTCCCCCCCGCTCCCCACCACCATTACACCCCACCCCCCCCCCACCACCACACACAACACCCCACCCCCGCCCCCCCACCCGCACCCCACTTTCACGTTCCCCACACTCACACCCCCACCCACTCTCCCCCCCCCCCCCCCACATCTCGCCTCCCCCCACCACTCTCACACACACACACACACACACACACACACACACACACACGGTCACGGTCACACACGCACGCACACACACACACACACACACTCTCACACACACACACACACATGCTCACACACACACACTCTCACACACACACACACACACACACTCACACACACACACACACACATATGCACTCACACACACTCACACACTCACACACACACACACACACACTCACACACACACACACACACACACACACACACACACACACACACACTCACACACGTTTAACTTCATGGCTCTGTGCTGCTAACAAGGTGAATGGTTGCAGGCAAGAATTAGACGCATATCCACCTGATTAAAAGAACATTTCTTATTTTTACGTTGTGTTTTTGTAACCAAGACAACACATTTTAATCAATAGGTGCTAGAGAAGCCTACGGATACACATTTTGTTTACATTTAGAAAGTGTCATGCTAGATGTTTCCACTTTTCCAGCCTATATTCTGAGATAACTGAGTTCATTGATCAAACATGAGACTGATATTATCATCTAACTTTGTGCAAGTCTTTTCCAAAGCTATTCCTTTCACTATGATAGGCTGAATGCATGGCCCTGTTGATGCCCACATGTTGATATTAATACAAACATCTGATTATGTTTGTGTTGTTTTCTTCAGGAGGAAATGCTGTGACGGGTTCAGGTTTGTGATGGGCCAGTGCGTTCCTGAAAGTAGGTCAACCAAACACACCATGCTCTATATGTTGCTCATTGTATCTCACATCTGAATCACAGAATCCAAATATAATCTCTCCACCACAGCAGCTGTTTGTAGATGAGAACAAGCTGCACTAAACTCAGCCTGGAGACACATTTCTCCCTGTGGACCTCCAGAGAAGTCCACATAATGAACGAGGGAGAAACTGCCCACATGTGCTGTAAATAAATGTGTAATTGTGATGATTGGACTTATATAATCATGATCAGGATGTCTTATAACTGTCCTGACAAATTGATTTAGTGTCTACAGTGAAAATATAGACTTTAGTGTGTCTCCAGAGAGTCAAAGTGATTAATTTCAGCCACTAGAGGGCGCTGTTTCTCCATGAACACACAGAGAACAATACATATACTGTATGTAGTCAAAAGTGATCAATAATTATCTCCTGTTTTATGTAATTTAACCGATTTATTTCCCTTTTTTTGGTCCCAGGAAGAGGCTATGATAAGACTGCATGGGTTAGATAATATATATATATATTTTGGTTCATTCTTTATATTTAAAAGGCCTTCTTTTACAGCAGACACTTTGGCTATGTTTTATAATATAGTGTTCATGTATGTAAGTGTGTCCACATTTCTGAAACTAAGTGTGAAACTTTTCCACTGCAGTAAAACTAAATTGTCCATGGGTGTAGAACACATCCTGATCCCATAATGCAATGTAATTGATACCATGCTGCACCTGCCAGTGACGAAGGAACAGTAATTATGATTCATAACAAAGTGTCACATTGGATTCAGCAGGGAGGAGTCAAGAGGGGAGCAACCTGTGTGTGCAGGTGTTTCAAGAGTCCCCAACGCCATGAACATCTTTTTCATTTATTATTTACACCTTAGCTTTTTCTACTTCATGTCAAAATGTCTCCTGTGAGTAAAGGCCTTTGTGGAGCTGGTGATAAAGACTGGAGAGATTCATGATGAGGACTTTTAGTCTCTCTCGTGTGTGTCCGTGCGTGTGTGTGTGTGTGTGTGTGTGTGTGTGTGTGTGTGTGTGTGTGTGTGTGTGTGTGTGTGTGTGTGTGCGTGCGTGCGTGCGTGCGTGAAAACATCATAACATGAATCATCTCTCTCTCTCTGTGTGTGTGTGTGTGTGTGTGTGTGTGTGTGTGTGTGTGTGTGTGCGTGTGTGTGTGTGTGTGTGTGTGCTTGTGTGTGTGTGTGTGTGTGTATGCGTGTGTGTGTGTGTGTGTGTGTGTGTGTGTGTGTGTGTATGCGTGTGTGTGTGTGTGTGTGTGTGTGTGTGTATGCGTGTGTGTGTGTGTGTGTGTGTGTGTGTGTGTGTGTGTGTGTGTGTGTGTTGTATGCGTGTGTATGCGTGTGTGTGTGTGTGTGTGTGTGTGTGTGTGTGTGTGTGTGTGTGTGTGTGTGTGTGTGTGTGTAGCTGTAGATGTGTGTGCAGCGTCTCCCTGTGAGCAGCAGTGTACGGATAACTTTGGACGGGTCGTCTGCACGTGTTACCATGGTTACCGCTTCGACCGGGAGAGACACCGGAGCCACAAAAGTCCGTACTGCCTCGGTGAGTACTCTGATACTTTACTGAAGTATAAGTACTCAGAGCATGTACTTGAGTCAAATTTGAAGTACTCAGATCCTGTACTGAAAGTAGAAGTACTCAGATCTTGTACTTGAGATAAAATAAAAGTACTCAGATAAAAATATAAATGAATAAGCATATGAAGAAGTAAGTAAAAAGTGAAGTAGGTCAAGTATACGATAAGGTCAAATTAGATAATAAAAACAATAAAAAAAAATATTTATAATTTGATGTTTCTCTTGATCCCTGCAGACATTGATGAGTGTGAGCAGCCGGACAGCAGTGTGTGTGATCAGGAGTGTGTGAACACGGTGGGCAGCTTCCTGTGCCGTTGCCATAGCGACTACATCCTGGCACCGGACCAGCGCTCCTGCATCCCTGTGCACAACTGTGAGTTTCTGATAAAAATGTACCAGCTAACTCAGAATCAGAAAGCTTCTCTAGGACTTAAAGGTCCCCTATCATACTGTTTCTCATCAATATATTACAGGTCTCAGATATACAGAACATGTCTCTGAAGTGTTTGTCTGAAACACCAAACAGATCATTGCAGCATCCCATAATCCCCTCTGTTTCAGCCCTGTTTCCAAAGTGCTGATTCTCTGTCTGTTACTTTAGATGAAAAAAAGGAGCCCCTCCCCACGCCCCTCTGAGAGAGATTTGGTTAAAAAGAACACAATAGGCGCTTTCACACCGGAGTTCTTTTCCCAGGAATAGTTCCGATAGTTCCTGGGATTTTGCGTTCACACCGAAAAGATCTGGAACTAGAACTTTTTTTTGCGAACCTTTTCACCCCTTTTTAGTCCCTGCTAGAGAGCAGGGACTTTCCTGGGGAGAAAAAGGTTCCAATTTCTGATTGGCTGGGCGGATTGCAAACCACGCCCCGTAAAAATCTGAAGCCGCCATTTTATTTGCTCGCGTTAGCATTATTAGCATTAGCATTAGTCCAGCGCACCAACGGAGAGAGTCTAACTTATGGCAACACAAAAGAAAACATGGGAGCGGTGGAGATGAGGAGGTGTCGGCGTTCTGGCGATTTACTCGGAATGCTTCAGTAGAAGCTGCTGGGAGTCCCAGCAGCTTCTACTGAAGCCAGTCCCCGACTTCCGGCCGGGGACTTCGGGTGGCAGTATACGCCGTGAAGTTGTTTGCGGCCTGCCAGTAAACCCAAAGCAGAAGAAGAAGAAGTGACGTCAGCGGCTTCATTTGCATAATCTTCCCTCAGGAACTTATTCTGGTGTGAACGCGATCTGCTAGATAGTTCAGGAATTAAAGAGTTCCGGGGACTATTGCTGGGAAAAGTACTTGGTGTGAAAGCGCCTAATGGTGCTCTAGGAGGAGATTCAGGTGATAAGGTGGGGGGGGGTTACCTTGGTTGGTTATTGGCTAATGGTTACACAAGCCAAAAAATCATGATGACATCATAAAGTAGCCAAAATCTGATCAGCTGATTTTCAGACAGGTTTTTATAGAAATGGATCAGGACAAAAAGTGAGAGAATCTTTTTTCCTGAAACTTTCAGAATCTCTTTACACAGAGGGGACACATGTTGATGTAGAAGAGACATGAAGAAGAGGGGACACATGTTGATGTAGAAGAGACATGAAGAAGAGGGGACACATGTTGATGTAGAAGAGACATGAAGAAGAGGGGACACATGTTGATGTAGAAGAGACATGAAGAAGAGGGGACACATGTTGATGTAGAAGAGACATGAAGAAGAGGGGACACATGTTGATGTAGAAGAGACATGAAGAAGAGGGGACATGTGTTGATGTAGAAGAGACATGAAGAAGAGGGGACACATGTTGATGTAGAAGAGACATGAAGAAGAGGGGACACATGTTGATGTAGAAGAGACATGAAGAAGAGGGGACACATGTTGATGTATAAAAGGCATAAACAAGTGGATTTTGCACAATAGGTGACCTTTAATGAGTGCATTCCTCTGCAGTGAGTTCCTCGGGGAAGTCAGACACCCTGATGAGCGCCGGCAGCTGCTCCTTCACCTGCCAGGATTTCATCTCCATGAAGAGCAGTCTGCTTCAGCTGAAACTGAGGCTGGGAAACACTCAGTCCCCAAATCAGGTAACAGCGTCCAAAACACGTCTCATTGATTCTGACAGCAACGTTTCTGATAGGGCCGTGGGTGTAAAGCCCGCCCACATTTTAGATATCACGTCATATCAGACGTAAATCTGGATCAGCTCCGTTGTTCCCCCGTTTTTAGAGATGTGGGTACGGAGGAAAAGAGAGAGGGTTTAGTTTTCTGACACTTTGTGAGTTCCCTGACACACCGGGGACACATATTTATGTATAAAAGACATCAAAAAGTGCATTTTGCTTGATAGGAGACCTTTAAGGGTGAAATAAATCCTACCTGGTTTTTCCTCCAGTACCACTAAAAGCTAATATATATATATATTCCCTCTCATGTCTGCAGGTTCCTGGCCTGGTTAACAGCAGTGACAAACCGTCTCTGAGGACAGGAAAGAGTCCGGACAGTTTCTCAGGACCTCCAGGACCTCCAGGAGCTCCAGGGGTCCCAGGTAACGTAGATATAACTGTAACAGTGAGGGTAGAAAAGAGGTAGAGTAGAAATAACTTTGAGGTTAGAAAAGAGGTAACATAGAAAGAACTGTAAATGTGAGGTTAGAAAAGAGGTAGAGTGGAAATAACTTTGAGGTTAGAAAAGAGGTAACGTAGAAAGAACTGTAAATGTGAGGTTAGAAAAGAGGTAGAGTAGAAATAACTGTGGGGCTCCAGATATGAGCACAATTTCAAGTTTTCAAGTTTCAAGGCTTTATTAGCCGCTTTCACACCATGTACTTTGCGGTACTTAGTCCCCGGTTCTTAGTCCCCCCGAACTTTTTAGTCCATGGGACTGTCCTAGTAGATCGCGTTCACACCGGAATAAGGGAGGATTAGGCAAATGAAGCCGCTGACGTCACTTCTTCTTCTACTGCTTTGGGTTTACTGGCAGGCCGCAAACAACTTCACGGCGTATACTGCCACTCGAAGTCCCGGAGTCCCCCGGAGTTGGGGGCTGGCTTCAGTAGAAGCTGCTGGTTAGCGTCTTCCGAGTAAATCGCCAGAAGCGCCGACACCTCCTCATCACTCCACCGCTCCCATGTTTTCTTTTGTGTTGCCATAAGTTAGTCTCTCTCCGTTGGTGCGCGGGGCTAATGCTAATGCTAATAATGCTAATGCGAGCAAATAAAATGGCGGCTTCACAAAACTTTTCGGAGTTTTACGGGGCGTGGTTTGCAATTAGCCCAGCCATCAGAAATTGTTAGTGTGGCCGACCAACACAGTCTCACGGCATTTCGTGTTATAGTCACGAAATTAATCTATTGATTCGTGTTCACCAACACGATTTCGCCATTTTTTTCGTGTCACACAGAACGATTTTAAAAGCAATGTAAATAATAACAAATTAGAAGGAAAAACTGATAAAAAAAATTACAGATTTAAGTATTCTGACACAGAACGATTTTAGAAGCAATGTATTTATATTGGTAGTATGTTTCGTGCCTGCACCAAATAATAACAAATTAGAAGGAAAAAAAGATGACATAAAATACAGAGCCATTTCTTTTCCTCACTGACGGCAAAAAAACTCAGACATTATACAATTTAAAATAAAAGGGATAGGGTTAGGCTTAGGGTAAGATATTGAGTAAGAACATGTGTTTATGAACCACACAGCTTCTGGTCTTCCAAGACCCGACCGGACAAAAAGACGTGTTGCAGGCACGAAACATACTACCAATAGAAATACATTGCATTTAAAATCGTTCTGTGTGACACGAAAAAAAGGTGAAAATCGTGTTGGTGAACACGAATCAATAGATTAAATTAATTTCGTGACTAATAACACGAAATGCCGTGAGACTGGGTTGGGCCGACACACCCACGAACCTTTTTCTCCCCAGAAAGTCCCTGCTCTCTAGCAGGAACTATCTGGGGTGAAAAGGTTTGCGCAAACTAGGGACTAGTTCCAGATCTTTTTGGTGTGAAAAGTACTCCGGTGTGAAAGCGCCTATTGTCATGTGCTACAGTGCAGATATGGCAAAAACAGATAAAATAGTGCAAGAGAATGTTTGATATGTTCAATTAAATACAAATGAAATAGAAATAATGCAAGAAGAGTCTATACAAGTAAATGGAATATGATATATTCGATAAATAATTAGCAAGATGCAATCAGATGAATGTTTATGGATGTTCTTTAAAAGGTTCAGGTGTTTAATAATCTTATGGCCTGTGGGATGAAACTGTCCTGGGAGAGCTTGCAATTAATGCAGTCAGTTTACAAGTTGATGAATAAGAGAAATGAAGAGGGTAGAGAGGAAACTTTAGAAAGTGTGTTGGAAAATAACACATCACATTTAGGCTGGCCAACATCATAGTCTCTGATCCCCATCGTTTGGTGCCATCTGTTGTTGTGACTTTGTAATTACATCAAAAAGTCTAGACCCTGAATATAAGACGACCCCTCTATCTATCTATCTGTCTATCTATCTATCTATCTATCTATCTATCTATCTATCTATCTATCCATCCATCTATCTATCTATCTATCTATCTATCTATCTATCTATCTATCTATCTATCTATCTATCTATCTATCTATCTATCTATCTATCTATCTATCTATCTATCTATCTATCTATCCATCCATCCATCCATCCATCCATCTATCTATCTATCTATCCATCCATCCATCCATCCATCTATCTATCTGTCCGTCCGTCCGTCCGTCCGTCCGTCCGTCCGTCCGTCCGTCCGTCCGTCCGTCCGTCCGTCCGTCCGTCCGTCCGTCCGTCCGTCCGTCCATCCATCCATCCATCCATCCATCCATCCATCCATCCATCCATCTATCTATCTATCTATCTATCTATCTATATAAAATATTCTTATATTCGGGTCAATAAAAGTAAGTGTGATTTTGATGCCTATCCTATTTTTAAAAGTTCCCCTCTCCTCCCAGGACACCCAGGGGAGCCGGGGAAGAGAGGGGACCCCGGGGACAGAGGTCTGCCGGGCCCTCGAGGTCCGAGGGGAAACATGGGGCCCGTGGGACCAGAACCGGACCTGAAGCACATGAAGAGGGGCCGCAGGGGGCCTGTGGTGAGAGGAAAAACTGTTTATATAATGTAGGGGGTTACCACGTCTGAGTTTCAGATTATTGACTCTAAGGAGCTCAAAGAAGTGTCTCAAAGCCTCAGTGTGTTCGATGATACAGGAAACATATGAATGTTAACTGGTGTTACATGAACAACCAACTTTATATCCACTGTGAGGTCACATGGTGCAGTCAGTTTTTACCTACCGTTTTAGAGCCTCAAGTTTGTCATTTTGGCCATCTTGATTTTTGGACAGGCTGACAGAGAGCTGAACAAGATGTCTTTTGACCTTTTAAAAAGAGTGTCCACTGGTCTTCATAACAAATGTCTTGTTATCTTGACTAACTTTCTAATTCATGTCTAATCGTACTTTCAGGGCTCCACTGGGGCGACAGGAACAGATGGACTCAAGGTCAATATCACACGTCTTTATTCCCCTCATTTGTGCTCTGAACTCTTGTCTTTATGTGTCTTTGTTTGCATGTGTAGTCTTCTACTGTCTACATGTGCCTTTAGCCACATCTCACTGACAGCTGGTATCTATAGATAAACATATAACAAGTCAACCTTAGCTGATTGGCACGTACAGCTCTTTTGTATCACACATGTTGAATTTGGTTTAATTTGGTCTCATCTACAGGGAGACCGAGGAACTCCAGGTCCCAGAGGTCCACCGGTAAGTTTACATTTCAAACTCACAGTTGATTCACAATTTAAAGCTACTGTATACATCTACTCATAAATAAGATTTAAAAAGCCACCGTTACATGTTCTAAGTTTATAACCTGCCTCGTTTATCCACATTTTGCAAACATGACATGACATTGAAATTGCAAATACAAAACTCTGCAACAAGCTGAAAAAACACAACGGAGACCAGGGGACACTAAAGAGTGACGCACACAGCTGGGAGACCAGGGGACACTAAAGAGTGACGCACACAGCTGGGAGACCAGGGGACACTAAAGAGTGACGCACACAGCTGGGAGACCAGGGGACACTAAAGAGTGACGCACACAGCTGGGAGACCAGGGGACACTAAAGAGTGACGCACACAGCTGGGAGACCAGGGGACACTAAAGAGTGACGCACACAGCTGGGAGACTAGGGGACACTAAAGAGTGACACACACAGCTGGGGGGACTCACACAGTGGCGGGAAGATGGCGGAGTGAGAAGTAACAACGTTGCAGGCTCGTAGAAAAAGTTTAGATTTTAGTCCTTGACTGTAAAACTAACAGGCAATAGCTTATTCATGATACACTTTAAGTTATTATAGAAGCTTAAATAGTCACATTTTACTTTAATTCTCCAGTTACCAACACTTTTGACATAAAGTGCCTGCTAGCATGACCGACCACGATTACAACTTAAAAGTTCTCCGTGAGGCGTGTGACGACTCGGATATTGAGGACATGGAAGCGGACAACTCTAAGGGACACAAAATAAATCGGGACCACACACCAACTAAAGGACCGAATCCAAAGAAATCGAAGGTTCACGGCGAAACACAAATGGCAGAGGATAGCAACAGCACCATTCTCCAGGCAATTCAAGTCTTATCCGGAAAAATGGATGAACAGACAGAGCTGTTAAGAAAGTTTGAAAAACGCATTGAAGCAAACACTGAAGCAGCTAAAGAAAATAAGAAAGACATTTCTGCTCTTCAGAAAAAGTTTGATGATCTTCTAAAAGATAACACTTTACTACGTAAGTCTGGCGAGGAGCAAGCCCGCTACAAACGGAGGTGGAATCTGAGGATGAATGGTCTGCCTGAAAAAGAAGGAGAAAACACAAGAGAAGCTGTGATCGGGATACTCACAAGAGTTGTTCCGCTGTCTGTGGAGAAGCTGCGTGACTCAGTGGACACTGTCCATCGGCTGGGTATGAAGGGTAATGCAGCTACTTCCAACAACACACCGCGGTCAATCATCATTCAGTTCGGGATGAGGACTGTTCGTGACGAGATCTGGAAAAAGTCCAAAGATGCGAGAGTCTGCAGCGAGATGCACATTCGTTTCAAAGAGGATTTCTCCAAGGAGGACCGGGAGGCTCGCTCCAAGCTGTGGCCACTGGTTCAAGAAGCCAGGAGAAAGGGGAAGAGAGCCTTTTTGAAGGAAGGCTTCGCGCTGATTGACAACAAAAGAGTGGACCCGGAATAAAGTGAAAAACACCGCAGTAATTAACTGGAAGGACAGGGAGCAGGTTTTCTGTCCTCAGTAGGTATGCTGAAGTTCTCAGTTTGAGTGTTTGATTGGACTTGTCTCAGGTTATATTCAAAATGTTGTGAGCTATTGCACTAAATATGTTTGTTAAGGGCTACGTTACTCACTCCTGCGCATCGATATAACATTCCTTTGCGCATTTTCTTAAAGATTCTATCTTTGCTCTTTCAATGTTATCTTTCATATCCTTAAATGCTAGGGGGCTAAAAAACAATGTGAAACGTAAGGCAATTTTTCTTTTTTGTAAGGAACAAAAAGCAAATTGTGTTTTTCTGCAAGAAACTCATTCTGCAGAGGCAGACACTAAGTTCTGGAAAGTACAATGGGGAGACAACATTTTTTTCAGCCATGGAACAACACATTCGGCTGGAGTGATGATTTTATTTAACAGGTTACCTGGAAATATAATTGACCACAGGAGTGATACAAACGGTCATTGGCTAATGGTTGTGACTGATGTTAATGGGTCTAATTACATACTGGTGTGTGTTTATGGGTATAACAGAAAGATTCAAAACAATAATTTTCTTTCAATCTTGTGCCAAAAATTAGAGGAATGGAAAGCACTTTATATGACTGATAAGATTATAATCGGAGGGGATTTTAATGTAGTTCCTGATGAGTGGTTAGATCGTCTTCCTTTAAGGGGACAATGTCATAATTTTAATGATTCTATTATTCACTTGGCCTCTAAACTTAATTTAACTGATGTTTGGAGAATAAATAATCCCTCAAAATCACAATATACCTGGTTTAACTCTTCTAACAATGGTCAGTGCTCTAGGCTCGATTATTGGTTAATCTCTACTAGTTTAACTAATAATGTCTCAAAGTGTGACATTTCAGCATCACCTCTGACGGATCACTGTGTCCTCTCTTTGTCCTTTTTACTATGCAACTTCAGTCCCAATCTTAAACCTATATGGAAATTCAATAATAGTCTTTTGGAGAATGCAGATTTTTGTAGAGAGATCAAACAACTGATAAAAGAAACTCTGGCTTTGGATATGTCATCTCTCAGTAAATGGGAATGGTTTAAATTTAGTGTGAGACAGATTGCGATAAAATCCTGTAAATACTCTTCTAGATTAAAGAAACAAAAACAACAAGAGATGACAAGTGCAATTAATAATTTATGCCTTAAAGCTGAGTTATCATTGGATGAGCAAATTCAACTGAACAATTTACAAACTCAATTAGACAACATGTATTTGGAAAAAGCAAAGGGAGCTTTTATTCGTTCGAGAGCCCGATGGATTGAGCAAGGAGAGAAAAACACTTCTTATTTCTTCAATCTTGAAAAGCAAAGACAAGTGAAAAAGAAAATCCAAAAACTGATTATTAATGATGTCACTATTGAAAATCAAGACCAGATAAATGAAGAAATTAGACTTTTTTATAGCAATTTATATAACTCAAAGTTTTCTAAAGAAAATTGTGATAACTTTTTTAGTAAAATTACAGAATTCAAAAAGACAATAGATTATTCTTTTAAACAGTATATGGACGATGGACTAAAAATTGAAGAATTAGATAGTGCATTACTGCAAATGTCTGGTGGCAAATCACCAGGGCTGGATGGTTTAACCATAGAGTTTTATAAATGTTTTTGGTCAGATGTGCGAGAAATGCTTTATAAGGCGTTCACAGATTGCATTTCAGCAGGAAACCTTTCGCCAACCATGAAACATGGCCTTATTACCTTAATTCCAAAACCAAATAAAAATAATCTTTTGTTGGATAATTGGAGACCTATTACCCTGTTATGTAATGATTACAAACTTTTAGCACATGTTTATGCTAACAGGTTAAACTCGGGTCTGAATCAACTAATAGATGAATGTCAATCAGCCTTTATAAAGGGCAGAAGTATTCATAACCATACCAGACTGATATTGGATATGCTTGATTACCAGGAGTTTATTGATACTGAAGGTCTCGTACTATTTCTGGATTTTTACAAGGCTTTTGATACTGTTGAACATTCCTTTTTAATGGAAACTCTGACATTTCTGGGTTTTGGTGAACATTTCTGCAACATAATTAGGATGCTCTACTCGGACATTTATAGTTCTGTATCTTTGAACCCTGGAATGAGCCCTAGGTTTAAGGTTTTACGTGGTATTCGACAGGGTTGTCCTATTTCCCCCAAATTATTTATTCTGACCACCCAAGTATTAACAACGCTTATTATAAAGAATCACAAAATATTAGGCATTACCCTCTTTGACAAAGAGTTCAAAATTAGTCAATTTGCGGATGACACATCCATTTTCCTAAAGAATAAATCCATGGTAAAGGAAACTCTTAACACAATTTCAATTTTTTCAAAAGCATCAGGGTTATCTCTTAATCTTTCAAAATGTGAATTACTCCCTATCCATTCATGTGATGATTCCACTATTGACTCTATTAGAGTGGTACCTGAGGTGAAATATTTGGGAATAACATTATCTAAAAATTATATCAGGAGAGAAGATCTTAATATTTGTAACCGTATCACAGATATGAAGAAATCTCTCAGTCGTTGGTTAACTAGAGATCTTACTATTTTTGGCAGAGTTCTTCTTACTAAAGCAGAAGGTATATCTAAACTTATTTATCCATGCCACTCATGTTTTGTCTCTTCGGCTAATATAAAAAAAGCCAACTCAATTATTTTCCAATTCTTGTGGAGAAATAAAACTCACTACATTAAAAAGTCACAGCTTGTTAAAGAATATGATAAAGGCGGAATTAAAGCTTTAGACTTTGAATCGATGATTGGAACAATTAAAATAAAATGGTTGAAAGCCTTTTTGTCCCAGCCAGAATCCATGTGGTTCCATATTCCAAAGGCCATATTTAAACGTCTAGGAGGGTTTGATTTTCTTTTAAAATGTGATTTTGAGGTTAATAAGATTCCGACCAAATTGTCAAATTTTCATAAGCAGATACTTCATTATTGGAAGATGATATTTACCCACAATTTTTCTCCTCATGGATCTACGTTATGGAACAATAGAGTGATTATCATAAACAGAAAATCCTTGTTTAGGAGTGATTGGCATGAGAGGGGTATTTTGTTTGTTAGAGATTTACTAGATTGCAATGGTAAACTGCTAGATTTTTTGGCCTTTTCAACGAAATACAATATAACGTGTACTGCTAAAGATTATAACAAAATCTGTAAAGCAATTCCTGTACCACTTATTGGAATGATTCATAATACTTTACTGTACTCAAATGTTGTATCAGTTTTACCTAATTTGGAAATTATTGGCGATACTCTTAAGAATAACAAATCTATTAATGCTTCCCTGAAATCCCACATTTTTCACAATTTTAACAGAGGCTTATTTCCTCAAGTGACCGATTTAGACACTTTATCTGTAATGGAAAAAGCTCTATCTTATTTTATAAAATGGCCTATTTCCCCTAAAGCAAAAGAAACTCATTTTAAAATTGTTCATAAAATCTACCCGGTTTCTACTTTTTTAAATTCAAGATTTAAATTTGAAGTGGAACCATGTTCCTTTTGTAATTTATCTGATGAATCGTTGGAACATTTATTTTTCTCTTGCCCCTTTTCTGAATTGTTTTGGTCGAATGTGAGAGATTGGTTGTTACTTAAATTAACAAATATTCCGGCCTTCAAAATATATCACATTTTATATTATATTGATAATTTGGACTCTCCCATTTCTGATTTGGTAAATATAATTATTATTTTGGGTAAATACCATTTACATTGTAGTAAATGGAGAGGAGGCAAGCCCTCCTTTCCCTGTTTCATAAATGAGTTCAAGTCCTTTTTTCTGTCCCTTAGAAAAATACAATCTTGTAACCTGTCTATAAAGATTTGCAATGACATTTCCAAATGGTTATTATTTTAAGTAAGCTTAATGCCTCTTAAATGTTTTTGTGCCTTTATGCTTTTTTCTTTCCCCCTGGCTCTTACTGGATGTATTAGTTATGTTTTTTTGTCTTATTGTGAATGAATGTCTTGAACTTATGTTGATAAGTTGATGATATCCTCACCGAGCTTTTGTATGTTTAAAAAAATGTTCAATAAAAAAAAATAAAAAAAAAAAAAAAAAAAAAAAAAACACACAGCTGGGAGACAAGGGGACACTAAAGAGTGACGCACACAGCTGGGAGACCAGGGGACACTAAAGAGTGACGCACACAGCTGGGAGACCAGGGGACACTAAAGAGTGACGCACACAGCTGGGAGACCAGGGGGACACTAAAGAGAGACGCACACAGCTGGGAGACCAGGGGACACTAAAGAGTGACGCACACAGCTGGGAGACCAGGGGACACTAAAGAGTGACGCACACAGCTGGGAGACCAGGGGACACTAAAGAGTGACGCACACAGCTGGGAGACCAGGGGGACACTAAAGAGAGACGCACACAGCTGGGAGACCAGGGGACACTAAAGAGTGACGCACACAGCTGGGAGACCAGGGGACACTAAAGAGTGACGCACACAGCTGGGAGACCAGGGGACACTAAAGAGTGACGCACACAGCAGGGACCGGAGCGCTTGGTGACGTTCAGGATTATAAAGCTGGTGACGTTCCGATCACATTGTTAAAAATAATCCTAAATGTTGGGTACGTCTCCAGTGACACTGTCCCCTGGTTTCCATTGTGTTTTGGGGCTTTGCACAAGGGTGCAGCCGTCGTCCAGCGGATTATTGGGCCTCACATCTCCAAAAAGGAAACCCAGATTACTGCTCCTCAAACCCAAATGATTCCTCAGGCTCATTAACCAATCCCTCTCTCCTCTCTCCTCTCTCCTCTCTCCTCTCTCCTCTCTCTCTCTCCTCTCTTCTCTCCTCTCTCCTCTCCTCTCTCCTCTCTCTCCTCTCTCCTCTCTCCTCTCTCCTCTCTTCTCTCCTCTCCCTCTCCTCTCTCCTCTTTCCTCTCCTCTCTCCTCCCTCCCAGGGCCCCCCCGGCTCCTTCGACTTCCTCCTGCTGATGATGGCCGACATCCGTAACGACATCATCGAGCTCCAGGAGAAGGTGTTCGGGGAGCGGAGGGGCATCACTCCGGATAACCCAACGCACTCCAGCGGGGAGATGGACTTTGTGGAGTGGGGCTCCGGACAGGGAGACCTCCTGCTGAGCACCTGAACCCCGACGTGAGAAACAAAGACTCTTTGGGAGGGAGAATCTGACACAGACAGTACAACTGAGAAGAAGAAGTGACTCTCTGAACCACTCCTTTTGTTACCTAAAGCCGGTATCTCGGCACCGAAACCGTAATTTCGAAAACACACCGGTGAGTTCTGACTTGGCTTGTTGTCAGCCGGTAACCAGCTGCCCAGACACTTCGAGGGAAAAAGATGAACGGGGCGTTCGGGTGCCGTGGGAAGAACCTCCTTTTATTAATGTTCTTCACAGTTAACAGTTAAACTGACACTGCATTACATACAACTAAGACTAGACACTTTTCCTTATCTGACCACTTTCTCTATCCCTCCGTCTCTCTCTTCATACCTCCGCACTTCGGCCATCACTTTTATACACACACAGACTCCAAAACCCACAACCCCTTGCGGCTGCTACTCTCAATAGTGACCGGCCAGGCCTGTAACAAATGAAAATTTGAGAGTGAGGGGAGTGTGTGAGGATTGAGGTGAGTGTGTGTTCAGGACACAGAGCGAGGAAGATTCGTATTTATGTCTGAACCACTTCAAAGGATGAACTTTATCGTCTGCATCCCTTCCTCTTCCTGAGTCTGCAGCCAATGGGAGCTCTGCAGCTCCCCTGAGGCGCCTTCAGGAGCTCATTCAGGACGTTTATGATTATTTCAATCCCAATCCTGTTGGACTAACTCAGAAATGTTTGAAGTATTTTTTTGTACAACTCAAGTTCAAGATCGTAAAACATTTAGCACAAAGTGTGTTCATATATTTAATTAAAGTGGACCTATCATGCTATATTTGAATAATAGAATGTAGGACCATACCTCTATAAGGCATATTTATACTTTTTTTTTTTCAAAATACCAAACATCATGCATTTTAGCCATGCCTCATTTTGCTCAATTTGACAATTTCTAGCTCTGGGCAGATTCAGTGAGAACAGCACCATCTACAGGCCTGGCATATGTACTACAGCGTCTCCAGCGCTTTCGAACGGCAATGTCGTGGTTGTCTCCTCCTGATTGGTGGAGTTGGCCCAATAGTCGTAGCGCCACTGTCCTGACGTCAGGACAGTGTTCAAATCTGGATCAGTTTTTATCAGATCCGTTGCAGCCCCTTTTTTAGAGATTTGGGTATGGAGGAAAATAGAGAGGGTTGTGTTTTCTGACACTTGGTGAGTTCCCTGGAACACCGGGGACACATATTCATGTAGAAAAGACGTACAAAAGTGCATTTTGCATGATAGGTCCCCTTTAAAGAGAGAGTGTAAATATGTAAGACTTCCAATGTTTGGACATTTTTCAAAGAGTAGAAGCTGCTTCTCAATCAGAGGACATATGACATTTGCATCAGGAATAAAATGACTCTTCCAACCAAAACACAGGCGTGGTGAGCGTGAATATATTCTGAATGATGGCCTGAAGGAACCAGATCCAGAGGGAAGAGGGTCTCACATGTTGTACTGGGAAGCACTCACTGCTCAATAAAGGTTTTTCTGACTCTAAATTTAAACTGTATACATGTTGATGTTTTATCAATGGTTCGTCCAATAGCAAAGACCTCATCAACACAATTCTCACAAAGAAGGGCCAAAGGTAAGTGCATCAAAAATGGTGTTGTCAAAATAAGAATGTGAGCAAAAACACAACACCAAAACAAAGAAGAGATGGCCATAAACAAACTAAATAAAGGAACCGTTTTTTTATATATGAAGAGAGTAAGAGGAGAAAATACCGTTCTCTGTCCGTCTAATAATTGTGAAACGACCACAAGCTGCCGGTTAGCTTAGTTTAGCATGAACACTTGAAAAAGGGGTGGATGTTTCCATTCTTAATGCTAACTTGAAGCTAAGCTAACCAGCTGCTGGTGTTGATATGTCTTCAGAGTTATTCTCAATGTCAGGTGAAAAGCTGGAGCTGAAACTGTTGCTTAATAAATAGAGAATAGACCGGACACAGGGCTTGCCAAGATTGACAGTACCAATTAGGAACCTGCCCAGTTATGCTCTGACCTTTATTGCTGTGACACCAGCTTGTTGACTATTACAAATATCATACAACCGTCGATAAAATCCTCATAACTCCTTCAGTATTTGTCAATTAGATCAGCTGCTTTTACGTCTTGAAGGACATTTTAATGTTGGATAAAGAAAGAAAGACAAGATATGACTATATCTGCTCCCTGAAGTGAAGCCTCTCCACCAGCAGAGGGCGCTAAATCACAGTTTATCTCCACTGCAGCTGAGGTGAGGAAACCAAAGTACGTTTTCACAGCTCAACATGTATAACAACCACCCTCAAAAGTGCTCATACTTTCCCGAAAACGCAGTGTGAAGTACGTTCATCACGGGGGAGCTTCTGCCCCCGGATCATTATCCTCTGGTGAACTGTAGCGTGGCTGAGTGTCGTTACAGAGGTGTGAGGAGCAGAGGTCAGAGGTCAAATGAACAGCTGGAGGGATGATTATAGACCACAGGCTGTCAGAGGGCCTGTCACAGCTCGAAGTCTGAAGATTAACACACACACACACACACACACACACACACACACACACACACACACACACACACACACACACACACACACACACAAACCATTTGATCTGTTCACCCTGTCTGGCCTTTCTCTTCGTCTGATCCTTTGATCCTGCAGATCTCAGTTAATTCTGCCCGGCTACTGTGTGTGTGTGTGTGTGTGTGTGTGTGTGTGTGTGTGTGTGTGTGTGTGTGTGTGTGTGTGTGTGTGTGTGTGTGTGTGTGTGTGTGCGCGCGCGTGCGTGCGTGCGTGCGCGTGCGTGCGTGCGTGCATGTGTGTGTCTTTTTACCAATAAATCCATGAATAGATAGATATTGATTATGTGTGTATGTTTATTGCCTGTCAGTGTTTAAGAAGAAGAAGAAGTTGTGTTGTGTTTACACACATTACGCAAACACAGAGGATATACATGCACACACACACAACCACATGCAGATAGGAGAGGTGGCAGAGCAGAGAGGCTGCCAGGTACCCGGCGCCAAGGGAGCAGTTTCGAGGTGAGGTGCCTTGCTCAAGGGCACCTCGGCAGTGGCCTTGGAGGTGAACTGGCACCTCTCCAGCTACCTCCATCTTCTTTTTGTGTTGGTCCGATCAGGACGTGAACCGGCGACCCTTCGGTTCCAAGACCAAGTCCCTAAAGACTGAGCAACTGCCCTATCTCTATCAATGTGTGTGTGTGTGTGTGTGTGTGTGTGTGTGTGTGTGTGTGTGTGTGTGTGTGTGTGTGTGTGTGTGTGTGTGTGTGTGTGTGTGTGTGTGTGTGTGTGTGTGTGTGTGTGTGTGTGTGTGTGTGTGTGTGTGTGTGTGTGTGTGTGTGTGCGCGTTCCTTGACAGCTCGTCTCACCTGAGGCCCCGCCCCCTGCCGTGCGGTCACTGCTTCGTTGCCGGGGCGACCAGGATCAGGAATAACAACATGAAACACATCAGAAGCAGCATGTCAGGGGGGGGGGTTATTATGTCACTTCCTCACCTCCACCTGTCAGAAGGAGGTCAGCAAAGGTCACGGAGAGGAAAAAGGTTCACACACACTACATCTGTCACCTCGAGGACAATCAACAGGAATCTGAAAAAGCCGAGAGTAGAAAAAAGTGAAAAAAACGACATTAAAAAAAACGATATTACATTTTTTTTTTTTTTAAACGAAAGTCGAAAAATGAAAAAAAAACAGACCAACGAAGTGAAAAAGACGACATCTCTTACAACTTGCTGCAGAACAGAGTGAGGGTCGAGTCTGAAATTAGACTTGAGTCACATCAGCTCCATTTACAACATTTAACCAGTGGTGTAAAATAACTCAGTACATTTACTCAAGTACAAATTTGAGGTACTTGTACTTTACTTGAGTATTTACATTTTATGCTACTCTGTACTTTTACTCCACTACAGTTCAGAGGTACATGGTGTACTTCTACTCCAATACATGTATTTAATACCTTTAGTTACTTTACAGATGTGGATGAATGATGTGAAATATAATCAAGTGTTAAATCAGACTTTAGTTCCACCTGGAGTAAATCCACAAGCTACCCTGCAGTATACAAAGTCATTCAAACTAGCTGCACCTTTACCAGCTTTGAGAACACTTTCATGATCAATCATTATAAAACATATCATATATATTATTCTGAAATGGACCAATCTGCACAATGACTACTTTTACTGTCGCTACTTTAACTATATTTTGATGATAATACTTTTCTACTTTTACTTGAGTAACATTTTGAATGCAGGACTTTTACTGTAACAGAGTATTCCTACACTCTGGTACTTCTACTTTTACTCAAGTACACGTCTGAGTACTTCTACTTTTACTCAAGTACAAGATCTGAGTACATCTACTTTTACTCAAGTACACGATCTGAGTACTTCTACTTTTACTCAAATACAAGATCTGAGTACTTCTACTTTTACTCGTACTACTATAGTAACTTAATAAATGTAGTGGAGTACAAAGTAGCATAAAATGGAAGTACTCAAGAAAAGTACAAGTACATTAACATTGTACTTAGGTAAGTACATTACATTACACCACTGATTTCTTGTTATCATTTCTCATACTGTATAAGAAAGGTATATGTGCACCATTTACTTTTGAATTCACAATACACAAACAATAGCCTCTTGATGTAATTACCGGTAAGTAATAATGTGTGAAAATCTGTCAGAAACAACCTGCTAAATATTTAAGATCGGCCAAAATTATAAATCCAAATCAGAAAATGTACATAAAAATACAGTGTTATAAAAAACATACTTACTCAATGTACAATGTATACCTATTTATTGAGATCCGTGCCAAATGAAATTCCAGCCGTGTGATTGGACGGTGATGATAGTTGTGTAACTGCTGGCATCTTCAGATCGGAATAAAGATACAGTAGATAATATTTGTCCAGATGTTTCCGAGTATGAGAGGAATGTCCTCACTGGCACACTGTGGCCATTCATAAAAACACCTCACGTGCGTGCGTGCGTGCGTGCGTCCGTGCGTGCGTGTGTGCGTGCGTGCGTGCGTGCTTATGAGAGTAGTCTGTGGGATTGTGTGGTTTGGAAGCAAAAGTGTATGTTCAGGTAAATTAATTCAGTTTTATATATCAGTATGTGGTGTCTACACTTTAAAGAGTCCTCTCCTGCTGATGTTCAGGTGTATATCAGTATGTAGTGTCTCTACTTTAAAGAGTCCTCTCCTGCTGATGTTCAGGTGTATATCAGTATGTAGTGTCTCTACTTTAAAGAGTCCTCTCCTGCTGATGTTCAGGTGTATATCAGTATGTGGTGTCTATACTTTAAAGAGTCCTCTCCTGCTGATGTTCAGGTGTATATCAGTATGTGGTGTCTATACATTAAAGAGTCCTCTCCTGCTGATGTGCAGGTGTATATCAGTATGTAGTGTCTCTACTTTAAAGAGTCCTCTCCTGATGATGTTCAGGTGTATATCAGTATGTGGTGTCTATACTTTAAAGAGTCCTCTCCTGCTGATGTTCAGGTGTATATCAGTATGTGGTGTCTATACTTTAAAGAGTCCTCTCCTGCTGATGTGCAGGTGTATATCAGTATGTAGTGTCTCTACTTTAAAGAGCCCTCTCCTGCTGATGTTCAGGTGTATATCAGTATGTAGTGTTTCTACTTTAAAGAGTCCTCTCCTGCTGATGTTCAGGTGTATATCAGTATGTAGTGTCTCTACTTTAAAGAGTCCTCTCCTGCTGATGTTCAGGTGTATATCAGTATGTGGTGTCTATACTTTAAAGAGTCCTCTCCTGCTGATGTTCAGGTGTATATCAGTATGTGGTGTCTATACTTTAAAGAGTCCTCTCCTGCTGATGTTCAGGTGTATATCAGTATGTGGTGTCTATACTTTAAAGAGTCCTCTCCTGCTGATGTGCAGGTGTATATCAGTATGTAGTGTTTCTACTTTAAAGAGTCCTCTCCTGCTGATGTTCAGGTGTATATCAGTATGTAGTGTCTCTACTTTAAAGAGTCCTCTCCTGCTGATGTTCAGGTGTATATCAGTATGTAGTGTCTCTACTTTAAAGAGTCCTCTCCTTCTGATGTTCAGGTGTATATCAGTATGTAGTGTCTATACTTTAAAGAGTCCTCTCCTGCTGATGTTCAGGTGTATATCAGTATGTAGTGTCTCTACTTTAAAGAGTCCTCTCCTTCTGATGTTCAGGTGTATATCAGTATGTGGTGTCTATACTTTAAAGAGTCCTCTCCTGCTGATGTTCAGGTGTATATCAGTATGTGGTGTCTATACTTTAAAGAGTCCTCTCCTGCTGATGTTCAGGTGTGTATCAGTATGTGGTGTCTATACTTTAAAGAGTCCTCTCCTGCTGATGTTCAGGTGTATATCAGTATGTGGTGTCTATACTTTAAAGAGTCCTCTCCTGCTGATGTTCAGGTGTGTATCAGTATGTAGTGTCTCTACTTTAAAGAGTCCTCTCCTGCTAATCTTCAGTTGTATATCAGTATGTGGTGTCTCTACTTTAAAGAGTCCTCTCCTGCTGATGTTCAGGTGTATATCAGTATGGAGTGTCTCTACTTTAAAGAGTCCTCTCCTGCTGATGTTCAGGTGTATATCAGTATGTGGTGTCTCTACTTTAAAGAGTCCTCTCCTGCTAATCTTCAGTTGTATATCAGTATGTGGTGTCTCTACTTTAAAGAGTCCTCTCCTGCTGATGTTCAGGTGTATATCAGTATGTAGTGTCTCTACTTTAAAGAGTCCTCTCCTTCTGATGTTCAGGTGTATATCAGTATGTAGTGTCTCTACTTTAAAGAGTCCTCTCCTGCTGATGTTCAGGTGTATATCAGTATGTAGAGTCTCTACTTTAAAGAGTCCTCTCCTGCTGATGTTCAGGTGTATATCAGTATGTAGTGTCTCTACTTTAAAGAGTCCTCTCCTGCTGATGTTCAGGTGTATATCAGTATGTAGTGTCTATACTGTAAAGAGTCCTCTCCTGCTGATGTTCAGGTGTGTATCAGTATGTAGTGTCTCTACTTTAAAGAGTCCTCTCCTGCTAATCTTCAGTTGTATATCAGTATGTGGTGTCTCTACTTTAAAGAGTCCTCTCCTGCTGATGTTCAGGTGTATATCAGTATGGAGTGTCTCTACTTTAAAGAGTCCTCTCCTGCTGATGTTCAGGTGTATATCAGTATGTGGTGTCTCTACTTTAAAGAGTCCTCTCCTGCTAATCTTCAGTTGTATATCAGTATGTGGTGTCTCTACTTTAAAGAGTCCTCTCCTGCTGATGTTCAGGTGTATATCAGTATGGAGTGTCTCTACTTTAAAGAGTCCTCTCCTTCTGATGTTCAGGTGTATATCAGTATGTAGTGTCTCTACTTTAAAGAGTCCTCTCCTGCTGATGTTCAGGTGTATATCAGTATGTAGTGTCTCTACTTTAAAGAGTCCGCTCCTGCTGATGTTCAGGTGTATATCAGTATGTAGAGTCTCTACTTTAAAGAGTCCTCTCCTGATGATGTTCAGGTGTATATCAGTATGTAGTGTCTCTACTTTAAAGAGTCCTCTCCTGATGATGTTCAGGTGTATATCAATATGTAGTGTCTCTACTTTAAAGAGTCCTCTCCTGATGATGTTCAGGTGTATATCAGTAAGTAGTGTCTCTACTTTAAAGAGTCCTTTCCTGCTGATGTTCAGGTGTATATCAGTATGTAGAGTCTCTACTTTAAAGAGTCCTCTCCTGCTGATGTTCAGGTGTATATCAGTATGTAGTGTCTCTACTTTAAAGAGTCCTCTCCTGCTGATGTTCAGGTGTATATCAGTATCTGGTGTCTCTACTTTAAAGAGTCCTCTCCTGCTGATGTTCAGGTGTATATCAGTATGTAGTGTCTCTACTTTAAAGAGTCCTCTCCTGCTGATGTTCAGGTGTATATCAGTATGTAGTGTCTCTACTTTAAAGAGTCCTCTCCTGCTGATGTTCAGGTGTATATCAGTATGTAGTGTCTCTACTTTAAAGAGTCCTCTAATTTTAAGATATTCAGCTCAACACGATGAAGACCTGTAGCCTCTGGAAGTTTATTTCTTTAAAGCCTTTTTCATTTTCAGTTTCCGCACTGCAACCAAAACAAAATGTTGGCATCTTTCTAGAAGCTTCTGGAAGTGCAATGGCCTATAACACATTGATTTGTGCAGCTTTAAGGGCAAGGGCTCGTGGTTTTACTAATGAACAAAATGTGCACCCATTACTTTTTGGATTTAGCTAATATTTGTATTACTTCAAAAAACGTAAAGGCCTTTTTCTAGAATGTAAAAAGCCCATCCGCAGCAGTTTGTATTTGCCAGTATGTAGGATTCATTTGTAAAACCAGATTAACAAGTAGTCCAATTCACTGCAGCAGGGTTTATTTCCTGTGTGACTGATCGCTGTGCAGAGAGGCTCCAACATGTCAGTCAAACACATACATTAGGTATCTGTTTACGTCTGTCGCTGAGAATTTCTATGCCTCCAAGCGTGCAAAAGAGGAGAAACAGCATGTTGTGAAAGTGGAGGTCAGGAGGTCGAAGAGATGAAGCTGTTGTCCTCACGCGAGAAACAAATCTTATTATTCTTCTTCTGTTTTCCATGTGTTTACAGAGTGCAAGAGAATCACAGGTTTCTTCTCTCTTTTCACATTAGTTTTTAGTCCTTTTTACAGAGAGCGGCTCCCTACAAAAGAACAAGCAAGGAAAAGTGGCAGCTCCTAAACCTCCTCTCAGGTGAAGCAGAAAGTGCCATTTATTTAAGCAGAAAGAACAGAAAAGGGCAAGAGGCAAAAACAGTCTGTCTGGAACGGAGGTTTAATAAACACATGGGGGATCTGGACACAGCAGCGTTGGTGCTGCCAAGACATTGTTTGTTCTGTATGACCCATTGCACTTTGCATAGCTTTTTTAATGATTGATTTTAAGTAAGTTGATTATTTGCACAATGAAGCACTTTATTTGAAGTATGTGTACAATTGTTAAATATGTAAATAAAGTGTTTTTTCAAAAGTCAAAGTCTTCTTCTACAGGTTCATCCCACGGGCCATAAGACCGTTAAACACCTGCACTTTTGAAAGAACATCAATATCAATATTGATGTATATATATATCAATATTCCAATTACTTGTATATAGACTATTCTGCACTTTCTAGTATATTCTATTTTATTGTATTTACTTGCTAGATTGTATCTGTGTTATTGTGTTGCTCTGTTGGAGGAGGAGCCTAAGACTTTCATTGACATATCTGCCCTTTCGCTGCATGACAATAAAAGCCTTATTTGTCTTCTTCTCTCTAGATATGTCAATGAAAATCTGAGGTCACAGGCTCCTCCTCCAACAGTGTAAACAATAAAACAGGTAAAATAGTGCAAGTAAATACAAATCAATACTGAACATGGGATTGGTGGCATGCTTTTCCACACAGCTTATAAATCCATTACATGTTGTGTTTTCACACCGAGCCTCACTCAGATTGCATGAGAGGGATTTGCAAAGAAACTCATTCTAAAGACAGTTTCCTGTGCATCCCATTAACTATATTTCAAGGGATCAGTGAATCTACAAGACCTCATTTTATTGTATTTACTTGCACTATTATCTGTTTTATTGTGTTGCGCTGTTGGAGGAGCCTGTGACCTCAGATTTTCTTTATCATATCTACACTGTAGCTGCTGCACAAATGACACTGTTCTCTCCGACAGACAGGCTGTGAACTCGCTCGTCCGGTTCTTCCCCCTCTTGGCTCTCGTGTGCATGCGAGCAGCTTGTAAATGACAGAGGAAGCAGAGGTGTATGAGACAAAGCGCCCGAGGCCCGGGGAGTTTACACAACGCACTAACATTAATCCGCCCTCTCAGATTCTTCTATTCAATTCTGCCATAACAATGTCAATCAAGTGCAACATCCCTGTGAAGCAAAGCAAAAGTGTTTGATATGCATTCTTTACACGTGGGATATTGTGTCAGTGTGAAGTCTGCCAAGAGGAGGCAAAACTGTGGACAATCAGATCATAAGCGTGTCCTAAACATGGGATATGAATCACTCTGAGGACATGTGGAAGTGGAGAACTTTTGCAGACTTGGCTTTAAGCTTTTGACATGTTGTGGTTTCACACTGAGCCTCACTCAGATTGCATGTGAGGGATTTGCAAAGAAACTCACTTTTAAGACAGTTTTCTTGCATCATTCATAATGAGCCCTACTTCAAGGGATCAGTGCTTCTAAAAGACCTCATTTTATTGAATGCACTTGCACTATTTTCTCTGTTTTATTGTGTTGCACTGTTGGAGGAGCCTCAGATGTTCAGCTATGTACAAATGACAATAAAAGCCTTGAATCTTGAATCTTGAATCATGCACTGACTTCTCAAGCTGCAGGAGCACAGATACTGAACATGGGATTGGTTTCATGCTTTTCGACACAGCTAATAAGTCCATTACTCATCAGACAAGCTGTGATTCTCAGGCCTCTTAGCAGCTCCATTATAAACAGAATGACAGAAGTCGGCGTACAATCGGAAGAAGAGGGTGTGCCCAGAGACTGAAAGAGGAACAGGCTTCAGAGAGTAAACGAGGGTGCTTAGCGCTCAGCCTCAGGCACGTAGCTCAGATTTAAGAATGAGTTAGCGTGTCAAGATAGCGTGTCTCGCTCGCTCAGACCACGCCTGCACCTGTCAGGTGTTTCGTGGCATGCCTGTGTTTCGTGCAGGAGATCATGTGTGTACCTGCTGCATGTTAGATAGTAAGACATGTCTAATATTCCTCTGTTCTCCCTCTCCTGGATGCACGCAGCTGCATACCTTTGAGGTGATGGACACCTGGAAGTAGTGGAGTACAAATACTTTGTTACTGTACTTAAGTACATGTTTCTGGTCTCAGTACTTTACTCCACTTCTTATTTTTCTGACGACTTATTACTTTTAACACAAATACCTGTACTTTCTACTTCTTACATGTTCCAAACAGGCTGGTTACTTTAGTTTGAATGTGTGTTTGGTGGCGTGATCATTATTATTTAGAGCAGGGGTCACCAACCTTTTTTAGGATGAGAGCTACTTTCACAAAATAAAACAAGTCGGGGGGATACTTTTACTGCTCTGTTTTTTGTTTTTTGCAGACATGTTTAGCACATTTTAACATAATGATATGCTAACCTTTAACCTTTGTGTGCTGTTTGGGTCTGTGGGACCCGTTTGCAGAGTTTACTAAAAGAACATGTATTCAATTTAATTATTTTAACCTGCTTTATTTGGGAGGTGGTCCTCACCTCCTCTAGGGGGGTCCTCACCTCCTCTAGGGGTGTCCTCACCTCCTCTAGGGAGGACCTCACCTCCTCTAGGGGGGACCTCACCTCCTCTAGGGGGGTCCACACCTCCTCTAGGGGGGTCCTCACCTCCTCTAGGGGGGTCCTCACCTCCTCTAGGGGGAACCTCACCTCCTCTAGGGGGAACCTCACCTCCTCTAGGGGGGACCTCACCTCCTCTAGGGGGGACCTCACCTCCTCTAGGGGGAACCTCACCTCCTCTAGGGGGGTCCTCACCTCCTCTAGGGTGGACGGGCCTCACCTCCTCTAGGGGGAACCTCACCTCCTCTAGGGGGGACCTCACCTCCTCTAGGGGGAACCTCACCTCCTCTAGGGGGGTCCTCACCTCCTCTAGGGTGGACGGGCCTCACCTCCTGGAAGATAAAGTGAAAAGCATCAATCTGGAGCACTTTGAGCACAACATGAATTGATGGAAACAGCTCTCAACACTCAGATGAAAGGGAGATGTATACTTTTCAATAATCCAAACATCTTTAGAATATGATCACAACCAATAACAAATCATTTAAACGTGTTTATTCTTATCTCATGTTACCTAGTTAGCATTCTTTCTTTCTATTTATGCTTATTTTACTAATCACTCCCCTTTAAACTGTTTTTGTTTTTTACTGTCCTATAGCACACATTGGAATGATTTCTGCACGATAGGCTGCTCAATGAGGCTGATGTGTTGTGTAGATTCTGCCAGAAGGAAAATCACGGTCACACTCCTTATGAAGCGGTGAGCTGCCGCTCCACATTGCTTTTCTTCCCGACTGCAACGCTGGTCCCGCAAATCAAGCAAGAACGTGATTGGTCGATATTAGCCGCGTTCACACCAAGTACTTTGCCGTACTTAGTGCCCCGGCACTTAGTGCCCGGCACTTATTACCCCAGGGCACTTAGTACAGATCGCGTTCACACTGGAATAAATTCCCTGAGGGAAGATTATGCAAATGAGCCGCTGAAGTCACTTCGTCTTCTTCTGCTTTGGGTTTACTGGCAGGCCGCAAACAACTTCACGGCGTATACTGCCACCCGGAGTCCCCGGCCGGAAGTCCCCGGAGTTGGGGACTGGCTTCAGTAGAAGCTGCTGGGACTCCCAGCAGCTTCTACTGAAGCCTTCCGAGTAAATCGCCAGAACGCCGACACCTCCTCATCTCCACCGCTCCCATGTTTTATTTTGTGTTGCCATAAGTTAGTCTCTCTGCGTTTGTGCGCGGGGCTAATGCTAATGCTAATAATGCTAATGCGAGGATAATAAAATGGCGGCTCTACAAAACATTTCAGAGTTTTAGGGGCGTGGTTTGCAATTCGCCCAGCCAATCAGAACTGGGGCACTTTTTTCTCCCAGGAAAGTACCATCTCTCAGCAGGCACTAAAAATGGGGGTAAAAGTTCCCGCGACATAAGGGGTACTAACGAAACTAAACGGGAAAAGTACGGGGAAAAGTACTCCGGTGTGAACGCGGCTATTCATTGTGGGGTGGGGGGAGGAGGGGTGTTAGATAGATATAGAGTTGTAGTAAGTAGATAGAGTTCGCTATGATTGAGGTTTCGTTTATGCATAGGGTATATTCTTTTAATTACATTTCCTTTTTTGTTTTGTGTATTTTTTACATTTTGGATTTGCTTGGCTAGCTATTTTTAGAACATGCCCCGCGGGCGACTAAGTGCCCGCGGGCGACTAAGTGCCCGCGGGCGACTAAGTGCCCGCGGGCACCGTGTTGGCTACCCCTGATTTAGAGTCATTGCGTGCCTATTGATTTGAACACGATCCGTGTATCCATCATTTCCTGGTCTTCTCTAAAGAAGAGGGACCAATGAAAACGTTGTCATGTTGCCGTTGTTCAGCATGGAAACATTCATTAGCTAACAATGACATTATTGTTCTATTAATATAAAGGGAGGTCAGGTACTCTTTAAAACAGCTGCTACTTAAGTACATTTCGAAGCCCATACTTCTTTACTTCTACTTGAGTAAAGGATGTGTGTACTTTTGCTCTGCTTCACCCCAGAGATTGATGAAGAGTTTCTGCGGTGACTTCCATGCTGACACATTTGATCTGGTTAAATAAACTTTAAGGTTTTCTGCGCCTGTGGCTTTGATTCTCAGACAGAGGCTGTTCCAACCTGCACTTATTGAGCAATGTTGCGTTTTTCTAGGTCATGAATTTCACACTACATAATTCATGAAGTGAAATGATAACCTGTAGTAACATGCATGTCACAACTTCAGCTGACCTGAACATGCAGGTAATGAAAACGCCTCCTGCTGGAAATATACTATTTAAAACTTCAAGCATTGATTTTTGTTGTTATGAGGCACGTTTTGGTTTAGAAAGAGCAGTGCAAATCATTTAATACATTGTAAAAAAGTGCACGATTTAGACAAAAGGCTATTATTCAACGTCAAGGTTTGTTATTAAAGGAAATAAAAGCGCCAGAGACATAAAAACATCAAGCAAATCAAGCAGGACATACAG